>NW_019384398.1:615894-641425 GCF_000671375.1 Centruroides sculpturatus
CGGTCGGAAATCTTTTCATTTTCTTTTAGTACTCGCAAGTTTGAAAAATATTTAAAATCGGATCGTGCCAGCGAAGATTTAAATAGCTCCATTTTTACTTGAAAGGCTATTTTTTCTTGCAAACGCTTCTGTACTATATTAATGATTTTCGATATATTACGATATTTTCTCTGTAAAGGACAAAATATCTACATTTAGATATAAAATACTTAGAGTGACAACCCAACTAGAGTGTAACAGTGGAACGTATGTCTGTGTATAATGAACTACCAGCGTTCATAACATGTTTGCAACACTAGTACAGTTGCCAGATGCGTGAAAACAGAGTAACACATGCTTAAAGCGGCGTAGGCTAAGGCAAAACTCAAGTTATAACTAGGGTATCAGTAATGTTGTTGATCATATCCGTATTTCGAATTTTTATTGGAATATTCTATTTTTTTCCTAGACAGTTTAATTGATCCTCTTTGGTATTAATCGATCCCTTTTCGACCCTCGTGTATTAATCGACCCCTGGAGAACTCTTATCGACTCCAAGGGGTCGATATCGACCACTTTGAGGACCCCTAAGAGTTCTCCATGGGTCGATTAATACACGAGGGTCGAAAGGGGGTCCAAAGAGGATCAATTAAACCAGTGTTTCTCAACGGGGGCGATATCTCCTCCATGTGGGCGTTTTTCCATGTTGAGGGGGGCGATTAGTAACAATTTATATTTTGGGGGGCGAAAAACAATTTCCTGGGCGATATAGTAAAACATTATATTAAGAATAATTAGATATTTTATTCGTTATATCGTACGATAATTAAACAAATAACATTATACTAGTCTGAGTTTTGCCTTAGCCTACGCCGCTTTAAGCATGTATTACTCTGTTTTCACTCATCTGGCAACTGTACTAGTGTTGCAAACATGGTAGTTCATTATACACAGACATACGTTGCACTGTTACACTCTAGTAGGGTTGTCACGCTAAGTATTTTATATCTAAATATAGATATTTTGTCCTTTACAGAGAAAATATCGTAATGTATCGAAAATCATTAATTTAATATAGTACAGAAGCGTTTGCAAGAAAAAATAGAGCTATTTAAATCTTCACTGGCACGATCCGATTTTAAATATTTTTCAAACTCGCGAGTACTGAAAGATAATTAAAAGATTTCCGACCGTGATTTGAAGATATATATTAAAATATCTTGATAAATTAAGAGAAGACTTTAAAGCACGTATCGAAGACTTGGAGAATATGCATGTTCCATAACATTAACAGAAAAAGATCTCCTTTTTCTGTTAATGTTATTGGGTGGATTTTATAAGATATGGGAACTATAAATTCTTTTGTTGGGTTGTTACGATAAGGACTCCTTATCGCTTAACATTAGATATGCAAAAATGATTTAATGTTTTTGTTAAATACTTAATCTGGGGGTCGATAAGAAGGCAAATATTCTATAAAGGGATCGACGGGATAAAAAGTTGTTTGGGGACCCCTAATCTAATTTAATGGTTTTTAACCTGTGTTTCTAGAGAATTGGAATTGCTTATCGACTTTTGAATATATTAATGCTAATGTACCGCGTAAAGAATGGTGTTGCGAGACCTCAGAAAGATCGAGAACCACTGATCTAATGTATAAATCTGGGCGTATCTATCATATTGTAATGTTTCATTTATCTTTATCATCATCATCATCATCATCATCATCATGTTCATATTCTGCGGCACGTTTGCAGATTCTTTCCATCTTTTCTGAAGATGTCCTTTCCTTCTTCCATCTGGATGACGTTCCAAGATCTATTATTAATATTCTTCTTTATTAATTCATGTTTTAATTAAAAAATCGAAAGCAAAATCTATAAATAAATTTATATTTTAATTATAAAGAAATAAAGTCCATTTTTAAACTCATTAGGGGTTCGTATATACACTTCTGTTGGCGCGAATGTTCTGGAGAAAATATTTTCTTATAAAAAAATTGGTTGGGGCTCCCTATTGTGGATTCAATTGCCCTTTTTTTTTGTCCATAGGATAACGTGCCACTGCTATTTATTACAAAAATCTGAAGAAATTAAGGTAAAAGATGTGTTTAAGTGAGATATATTTTTGAATTTTTGTACACCTCACCTACGCAGATAACAGGGGACTAAAAGAACACTTGGCGGTAGATCACACCTTGGGTCTTTCAGAATTTAGTTTTTTTTTTTATGTTGAAAAAGCTCTCAGTAATTATATAAACACTAAAAATTTGTTTTATTTATATATTTTTTTTTTTTTTTTTTTATGTTGAAAAAGCTCTCAGTAATTATATAAACACTAAAAATTTGTTTTATTTATATATTGTTCTGGGTTCTGGAGATGGGCGAGTCGCGCGTATTACTTCTCTCACACTTTATATACTGTATAAGTTACATAGGTTATATAATAAGCAGTTGAAAAGATCGATTACGAAAGTGGCTAAATAATATATAAAATTTGTAGGCCTACGTGCAAAATGAAATTTGCTGCGAGTCGCACGGATCGTAACCATTTGATTCTTGGAGAAACCTTTATCGAGAGATTTAATACATAAACTTGGAAGAATTTGAATGAACGAAATAGCTTTTTTTTAAGCATTTTTAAAATTGCTACAGCTGAAAAATCATTCAGTAAGTCAAAATACTCTCAAAGTAATATTGTAACGTTGCAGACGGTAATTTCAGTGAGGGTTCGAACCGTCAATCGTATTCTAATAACCAGTGTTTTGTTAGGTAAATCCCAGGGCTGTGGAGTCGCGTAAAAATCTACCGACTCCGACTTTTCCTTACCATCCGATTCCATAGCCCTGGTAAATCCTATAAGAAAACGCGAGAATTATGTTCTATAGCTAAATTTCCATGTAAATTTTTTAAATAAAGATCTTTATTTAATCTGTAGACTAATTTCCATATCATTTGTAAAGAGAAACGTGTTAAATGCTTGGCTTATCTCTATACATCTTTAAGGGAAAAGATAATATGGCACACACATACACTTTAAGAAATTGATTTCCAGTAAATCTCAATCAAATGTAATTTGTAGCATTTCCTTTGTAGTTTTCTTCTAAATTCTAAAAAATGTTTTTAATAATTGTTGTTACGGAAGAGGTTCGTTAATCCGACACCTTCCCAGAAGGTAGCCGATAATCCGGAATTATCCAATAACTTGCGTTGTTTTTGTGCAATAACGCGTTGCAATTTCTTCTGTAACTAAATTAAATCGTCTATAAACGATATTACGTCATAAATACATAGAAACAACATAGAGAATTAACGTTCCTCATGTCCAGTTAGAGCCAAGAAGTTTATACAGTAGTGTAAACCTGCTTTGTTATAAATAAACACAGTATAAATGGGTACTCTAATTAGTTCTCTCTGCTTACAAGTAATTAGAAACAGGAACTCTTTTGAAGTCCCGCCACATTCTAATAGTATTTGCATTGCAAAGTAACTTATTCCAAATGTATAAAGAATCGCCTGAAGCAAGGCGGTTACTCTCCTTTGGATGCTATCGACGGTACCGAGATGACGTCCTTTCAAATGGGTTTTGATCTTGGGGAACAAAAACAAGTCACACCGACTGAGATCAGACAAATAGGGAGCCTGGAGAACCACAGAAATTTCTTTTTCTGTCAGAAACTGGTTGATGGAGACGGCCGTGTGACAGGAGGAGTGATTTTATTCGCTTGTTCTATTGCAAAGTTATAGAGGTCATCTCAATTGTATATTGGCACACTACACTAATGTGCCTTAAATAATGTGTTTGGAAGCTTTTCAAAGAACTAAAGAAATTTTTTTAGGGTTTTTTTTTGTTTTTTTATTAAAAATTTTTGTTTGACACACGTCCTGTTAAGAAGTTTCCAGTCTTGCAACACGTTTTTGCCCCTTAAAATCCACTTTTGCTGCATGTGCATGTGCTTTACCAAGAAAACTTCAGTAACGGTGATTTTTTAGTTTATTGGAATTAAAGTTAATGAATTGAATAATGTAATCTATAAAAAGATATTTTAATATCTTTGGTTAACAATTTTAATTATTAAAAGAAGATTAGAAATGAAAAGATATAGAGAAATATAAGAGAGAAATAGAGAATATTTTAGAATGATTTTTCCCTTTTTCTCTAATGAACATGGGGAAAGAAAAGAGGTGTGTGGAATAAGACCAAAAAAAAAAAAATAATAATAATACTAAGAGCAGATGGAGAAGGAAATGATCCACAGAGGAAGAGAGAGGGATGCGGATTGGAAGAGGCTAAAATAGAATGAGAGGATCTGGTTTATTCTTCTTGTTTTAGTGTGCAATAAAATGAGAAGTAGAATGTAAGAAGAAAAAAAGAGCATAAACATTTATTCTCTTTTTTGTTCTCTTTCATAATACTTTGAAATAATTTGCATATTTCCATTCATACAAATAAATGAAAACTTATACAAAATTTATGTAAATGCATAAAAACTGATTCAATATTAAATTTGAAGAGAGAGAGAAAATTATATTATTTATAATATACTTAAAAATCCCTAAAAAAAACATTATTTGATTGAACTGATTATTAGATAAGTGTTTAAGTTCATAATAACTTATTTTTACTACAGGGAAAGCAATTTTTACCCATGCATAAAGTGGGTAGAAAAATAGGAAAGATAAAGGAGAAAAGCAGTGGAGAGAAAGAAGAGGTGACTTGGTAAGTCTATTACAATTTAATTAATTAAAAAATTCCTGTATATTATTCTTGTTTGTGCGAAACCACCTAAAATCATATATACAAATTTCATAAGTGAAGCTACTCCACTCAATTATTAAAGCTGAATATGTTGTTTCGAGTGATGGAGAATCCCTTTATACATAGAGGATTCTCCATTACTCCACTTTCATAAGGCTATTAAATTACATGCAACTTTAATAAGTGAGAGGAATAACTCCAAAGTTATCTAAAGTTAGAGAATTCTCCTTTTTTTATAAGCAGAGAATCTTTCAAGTAGAGGATACTCATATATCAAGGACCATATTATTATTATTGTGCTAATATAAGAAACTACAGAGTTTATCTTCTTGTCTACTTTAATTATAATAAATAATATTAAACCCTATCAAGCACCTATGATAAGGCCTCATAAAAATATGAGGCCTCTGCTGAGGGTCCCAAAAACATTTCTTACAAATTATTTTTCCTATTATCATTTCTTTACATTAAAAATAAATATAATCTTTTTGTCAGAATTAATTTTTTAAATAATATAATACAGTTTTAAGGCCTTTTAAATGGCCTTTATGATTGTTAATATAATTTAAGATATTTTCTCCCTTTTTAAAAATTATAATCACACGAAAAGGCCTCCTAGAGGTTAGAGAGGATGGACTATTTACTTTTTTGAGGCCTCCTGTGTATTAAAAAAAAGCCATTGTTTTTTTAATGCCTTAACATACAAGAAATGCAATGGAATTAATGTTTCTTTAGGCCCAAAAAATGTGAGGTGAGGCCTTGGACAAATGGCCCTGCTGGTTCTATGTAATTGAGGGCCCTTATTTTCTTTATTGCCACACTAATTAGTTACAGTGGTGCTTTATAGCTTTATGGGGGCATGAGGCCTAGGCAAATTTGAATTAGGAGGCCCCATGTACTGTACAATGTTGACTTCAGACATTTTTCTTTTGGGGGAAACTTTCTTGGTGAAATGTTTTTTTATTAATGATTGGTTTGGGGCCCCTGTTGGTGGGGGCCCGAGTAATTACCCTTTTAACTCATTATAAATATGAATTATTTATTTAAATAATTTTCATATTTATAAAATCTGATATTTTGTTTAAAAATTTCAATTTTTATGCCATTATTTTATTTTTTCTAATTCTGTTTAATTAATTAATTAATTAATTAATTAAAAAAATAGAAGTGAAAGGAAAAGCTTGGAATAACAAGCATGTAATTTGAGTATAACTCATTAAATGAGTTGAAAATATTTCTTTAAATATATTTATTCAATGTTAAGTTATCTAATTCTGTTTTAAGTTATATTACAATACAGGATCTTCTAAAACGAATGCTACCATTTTTAAATTGCTGTAATTATGTTAGTTTTTATCTGAGAAGTAACCGTCTGAATTTAATCTACCATCTGCATTCAAATATGTTGTTATCTACTGTCTCTGGGAAGTGTTGTAAGCAAATCTGGCAAAGGCAGAAATGCCTTAGAAGACCTTTTATGTTCTGTTATTTGCAAAGTCAGAATCACTTGTCATTGTGCAACATGAGTAATCTGAAGGAGCTGTAGAATTGTGGTTGCCATGGTAGGAGTGACAGCTGAATACTGTAGCAAGTGTAGGAAGAATCTGAGTATTGATTGGATATGTGCTATATGATGTAAGGTGCAGACATTGAGAAATTGTAATGGTCAAATGTGAAATTTTCACAGTTTTCCAATGTTTTAATATAAAATACAATGTTCTTAGATAATAATTTAAAATGGTAGCATTATTTTTGGAAGACCCTGTATGTTACTAATTTGAAATTTATAAAAGTTTAGGAATGATTTGTGGATTGAACTAACATACTATTTTGTTGCAATATAGAAAATATAACTTTAGTTTTTTCTTAATTTTTATAAAAATAAATTTAATTATTCATAATTGTATAATTTTATCTGATTAGATCAATGCTGATTAATTGGAATAAATTATTTCTTCATTGCTTTGGAAAATGGAGGATAATTTCAATTTTAACAGACATCTCAGAGCAGCATAGAATGTGATTTATAAATATAGTAAAAGCTATCTTAAAACAGATGTTGTACAAAGCAGAAACTTATCTAAATGGAAAGATTTTTTTTGTTTTAAGCCATAAATCTATCTAAAGCAGAAATAGAAGACTTTTGGAATATCAGTTCCATAACAACTTGAGTAAAGCAGCTGAGCAAAGTAGAATTTAATTGCAGTTAAATTCTAAACCATTATTGAAATATATTGGGTTTTTATATGAATGGTTCAGTTCTAAGGTAATCCAAGTCCATACAGACTATTCTAGAGATGGCAATTTATTTAGGAATTATTATATTAATTTATCTTAAATAAAAATCAAAATACATTAATGGGTACTTTGGGTAGTGTATAATGCATCATTTTTCCAAACATAAAATGCAGAAAAATTACAAGTAACATAAGTAATAAAAGAAATTTGAATTTGCACTTGGTCCACCTTTCATATAGAATTTTTCCTGTCTTCTACATTAATAAAAATGAAATCCTCCATAAAATGGAAAATTTCAGCCAGTTTGTTGTGTTCTGTTCANTTTTAAAGCTGTAATTCTCCATTTTAGTTTCAATGCTTTGTTGTTTTAAATGTACTTAATTAAATTTAAGAAGTTTAATAATTAATTGTAAATTGATAAATGGCTAAAATAATGTTTTTTTATTGTTGTTTTTATTAATTTTTACTTTATATTTTAATTAAAAAAATGAATTTATGAACAGTTTTTAAAGTTTTTAATTAATAAATAACTTTTTAAAATTTGATCTTTTTATAGATATTTAAATTTTTTTTTAAAATATAAAATAATAGCAATTGTTTAAATTTTATGTAAAAGAGTTTTATCATTTTAAATATAATAATAATTTATTTATTTTTTTTTAAATTTTGTAATTGTTTTATTAATTATAAAATTTAAAATTTAAAAAAAGAATTTTAAAATGTTATCATCGACATCATCCTCGTCGTCATACTTGTTGATAAATAAAATAAAATAATAAAAGAAAAAAAAATAAAATAAAATGAAATAAAAATTTCATATTTGAAATTGGAATGTGGCGCATGTGATTAACACGTCACATTCACGTGATCGGTACGATTGCCGAATGACGTTGCAAGAGGTGAGACAGTTGTTTTGGCATCGTGTAGTGTGATGGGCAACGGTTAGTATACTCGGCGTTCTAGTCGCGTACGGTGTGCATTATGGTGTCTTTATTTGACTTCTAACATAACATACCGTAAGTGAGATTCGAGTGATTGAAATATATCGTTTTCGGTACTTTAATCGAAGGTAAATGTGTGAAATATGACTAGAAACATGTCGCGGCACGTCACGTGACCGCCGCCGGACCAATCGGTGATGAGTAGACTGCACGTCGACTATAAAAGGTGCTCTGAGGGTTGTTGTTTTGTGGTTGCGTAGCCATTGCTGCTGAGGGAACGGTGCCGACATTTTCAATCCGAAGGATATTATGGACACGAAGAACCATCCGGCACTACAAGGATATCAGCAGCCATCTCACATCAACAACAAAGGGTACTATGTTGTTATTTTCAACCTTAGTCGTATTATAAGAAGTTATTTCGGTGGTTTTACCAAACCATCGGGTATTACCGTTCCAAGGACAGCCATCTTTAACGTTTAAGAATCCATTAAAAATCTACCAAAAAGAAGAGTTTATAATCCAGGTATTTTGACGTCGTGAGTCAATAAATAAATAAAAAAAAATCACTATAAAAAAAAATTAAAACGGAACACTACTAGAAAACTTACTTTGTTTTTAAAAGTATTGTGATTAAAAAAGAGATCGTTTTGACTAAACCCCGCCATGTTCTACCCGAACACGAAATGACAAAAAAGTCGTTCGAAATGAGAAAAAGTTTGATGATAAATGACAAAAAGTAAGTCTGGAAATCAACTTTTGTCCCATTCTGAAAAACAAATATCAGGAAGGATTGACAGTTGTATTATGGAAGAGACGTTTCAATTACATTATTCTCTATTATACCCTACACTAGAAATTTGTCATTAGAACAAAACTTTGAATAACAATTTCTATACATAATTTGTAATTAAAAATTTTCCATTTATATATTCTACACAAAAAATATATATATATATTAAGAAATTTGGAATTAAAGTATATATATAATATATATATATATATATGCGGTAATAAGCTGTTCTAAAAAGCATAAATAGAAAATAAGGACAATAATACAAATCTTNAAATACATAAAAGTAAAACAAGTGTCATTTTGTACCAATATCATTTTATAAAGAATAATTAATCAAAACAGATTTTATTATTTGGGCTACAATACAGTTAGTGTTAAGAAAATTTGGATAGGTTGGGAGGTGTTTTTAGTATATTTACCAATTATTAACAGGTTAATTAGACATTATTAATTAACATACAATAAACATGCTGTTTTACAACTGTAGGATTGTGTGTATGTGTGTGTGTGTTTTTTTTTTTTTTAATTCAACATGTTAGGCCTAAATTCTCATTTGGGAATGCAACAACAATTGCAAGTTGATTGTTTGCTTTTTAAGGGTTACACATTACAGTAGCAAATAATGTGAATTTTTTAAAATACATTACAACTCTCTAATTATATAAAAATGAATGAGATTATATATAAATTTGGAATAATATTTTTACATCTAATTCTCTAGATGGAGCTACTATACTCTACTAAAATATGCCTTAAATAGGATCTATTGCATCATTTCATTTATACTTAAAGATTACACACACACATATACACCTTTTAGTATGATTACAATTAACATATGAACAACATAGTTTCTGTATACTAACTATAAATAGACACTTGATTTTACAAGAAAAAAAAAATATCCACATTGTTTACATGACTGCTCTCATATAATTAACACAAATTAATGCAATAAAATATGTTTTATACAGTAATTATAAGTCAATCCTTACTTAACTTGTTTTATAGAAACTGCATATTTAATAATATATTTATCTTTTTATGAAATTGATATTTAAATTTGAAATTTATATATATTTTATAAAAAGTTGGTTGAGATGATAATGAAGTACTTTATTATAATAATTGATTTATTATATATAATAAATATTGACAAATTGATGATGATGATGATGGTGATGATGCGGATGAAGATGTAGACTGTTAATTTGTTTTTTTTTCAAAAATAATCGAAAAGGTTTTATTCATATGCATATGTAAATAATTTTAAAGAGGAAATTATTATATTGGAAAGTGAATTTTTACAGTGACGGATATTTTAGATCGAGTATCGACGATAAAAGACATCATTTTAGTACACAATTAATTACTTTGATGTACATAATTTTTAAGAATTATTTTGTCTTGCCAGTTACATTTGTCGGTTCAACTGGATTTTTGTATGTTTACGAAATAGTTTAACTTATGTAGTGGTATTATCTGTTAGATTAGATTTCAGTTTGTTCTATGGATTTTTGTAAAAATGCTTTTTTACAAAATGAGAAATTCGTACATTAATTTTTTTTATTTTGTAGGTTGAAAATTTATCATCATTTTATTCTCAGTTTCAAATTTCATTGTTTAGGCCTAGCTTACAAATTATGGTATAGATACTGTAATAGTAAATTGTAATTTATAACTTACTAGATTATCAGGTTTAATAGTACATAAAAATAATATTTATCAATATATATATATAATATATTTAGATAATGAATTACTTTACTTTAAATTTGTAGTAGTATCTACAATAATTTATTGTACCTATTAATCATATTAATTGATTAGGCCTTAAAGTATTTTATCATAGTTTATTCATTTTTAATTTGTTTGATAATATAATTATAAAAAAGAGATTCATTCTTTGATTGTTTTTTTATTTAAAAACATAAATCTTTTTGTTATAGTT
This sequence comes from Centruroides sculpturatus, assembly GCF_000671375.1. Classification (NCBI taxonomy): domain Eukaryota; kingdom Metazoa; phylum Arthropoda; class Arachnida; order Scorpiones; family Buthidae; genus Centruroides; species Centruroides sculpturatus. Next base: position 626,558 of record NW_019384398.1, read on the forward strand.
CTATATTAATTTAATTTACAAGATTTACATTGCTGCGTTTGGAAACAAAGATGTAACTGATATGGGATTATAACAGTTAATTCAGTTTTATTATTTTCAGTTTTAAAGATACAAAATCAAACATTGCTTGCTTAAATTGATAAATTAGCTTTTATAAGTATATATTGTGATGTATTTTATATTTATTCAAATTTAGTTGGAGATGAAATACACTACATAAAGATTTCACTTGTTTATGGATAATTATTTCTAATAAGTCACACAACTAGTCCTATTATTTGATTTGTTTATTTGCTAAAGTATTTTCAAGAATAATAATGAATATTAGTCAATAATTATAAATTCTTTTTATTTTTATGTTTTTGAGAATCATGTGCATGTATATACATAATGCTATCATATAAATTATCAAAGACTCGTTATATAACCTTATTAATGTTTAATAACTTACCTACAATATTTTAAAGTAAATTTGAAATATAATTACAAATGAATGAATATAAATAATGATAGAAAAAGTGTTGTCGAGAGTTGGTATGTAAAGTATCGTGAATTGTAGTTATTTTAAGTAAATACGATTGTTATAATTAAGAAATCAGATATAAGAACATGGTAAACTGTTTGTTTCATATTAAAAANTTATCAGGTTTAATAGTACATAAAAATAATATTTATCAATATATATATATAATATATTTAGATAATGAATTACTTTACTTTAAATTTGTAGTAGTATCTACAATAATTTATTGTACCTATTAATCATATTAATTGATTAGGCCTTAAAGTATTTTATCATAGTTTATTCATTTTTAATTTGTTTGATAATATAATTATAAAAAAGAGATTCATTCTTTGATTGTTTTTTTATTTAAAAACATAAATCTTTTTGTTATAGTTCTATATTAATTTAATTTACAAGATTTACATTGCTGCGTTTGGAAACAAAGATGTAACTGATATGGGATTATAACAGTTAATTCAGTTTTATTATTTTCAGTTTTAAAGATACAAAATCAAACATTGCTTGCTTAAATTGATAAATTAGCTTTTATAAGTATATATTGTGATGTATTTTATATTTATTCAAATTTAGTTGGAGATGAAATACACTACATAAAGATTTCACTTGTTTATGGATAATTATTTCTAATAAGTCACACAACTAGTCCTATTATTTGATTTGTTTATTTGCTAAAGTATTTTCAAGAATAATAATGAATATTAGTCAATAATTATAAATTCTTTTTATTTTTATGTTTTTGAGAATCATGTGCATGTATATACATAATGCTATCATATAAATTATCAAAGACTCGTTATATAACCTTATTAATGTTTAATAACTTACCTACAATATTTTAAAGTAAATTTGAAATATAATTACAAATGAATGAATATAAATAATGATAGAAAAAGTGTTGTCGAGAGTTGGTATGTAAAGTATCGTGAATTGTAGTTATTTTAAGTAAATACGATTGTTATAATTAAGAAATCAGATATAAGAACATGGTAAACTGTTTGTTTCGTATTAAAAAAGAAGTATATTTGTTTATGCCATAAATTTGAAATATGGAACATAAATAATGATATTTTTAACTTCGAAGATTTTTAAAAAACATTGCACAACAGTATTCACAATATTATTATTTTATTGTTTATAATTATTCTATTTAAAAGAATTACATATAATAAAAACCTCCTTTTTACTCAGTATCTTAAATTCATCATTCTCTTACATGAATATATATATATAAAGAATAGCTTGTTCATAAATTCAAAAACTCATTTTAGGATTAATTCATTTGTATTATTAACAATTACTATAATTATCTTAACAATCTTTTAAATTAAGAATTATTTTAAAAATTTAAAATAAAACATGTTCTTTAAAAGTGATCACTAGGGATTATCAAATACAAACTGTTTTATATTATTAATGTTTTGCAGTGGACAATTTAATAATTTGTTTTTAGTTAGCTTAATCAGTCAGTTAAACAAAGTAATCATTGTTTTCTTTATTTGAAAATTATTTACTTTTCAAATTTTATTTTAATCAAATATTCATTTAAACTGCAGACAATATTTATTGTATGATGACTAATTTTTTATTTATATTGTAAAACAGAATATAAGTTTTTAGTATTTTAAAGCTTATATAATTTGTGTAGCCTTATAAAGCAAAAGATATAAAATTTTTAATGAAGAATTCAAAAATATCATTGCATTTCTGTCTGAAATGCGATTTAATTTTTTACAGGTATCTGTAATTTTAATATGTCTTTTAAGACGTAAATTTTTTCTTTTTTTTAAGCACAATTTTTACATTAAAATAATGACTTAGCAATTCTGTTACCTAATATTGCTGCAGTTAATAGAAAATATCTAGTAAAATTTCAAATTTAGTTATAAGATTAATGTTTTTAAAATTATGAAATTGTAACTTATAAAATATTTATAGAATTTAAAAAGTTTACAGATGAAAAGTATATTAATTTTTTTTAAATTTATTATAAATCATATTTTACTTTAATAAACAAAATTGTCTACTAAATATATACACATTTGAAATATATAAAAGTAAATTTTCAATTAGTAGTCATAATCTAGTAATACGAAAATTTCTAAAGTTAAGATCACAAACAAAAGATACGATAAAACTTAATGTTTTTGATATTTATTTAAATCATTTTGTACCATAACAAAACAATGTTCAATAGATTTATAATACAATTGTCAATGACCCATATTTGAATATAGTCAAATTTTGATTTATCATTAGAAATATTAATATTAAAATATTAAAAAGTGTAAATAAAAGTATTCGTTATTTGAACTTTTAATATATGTATTTTTTAATATATTCTTTAAGATAAATCAACAAAAATTTTAATTTTTTATTTATTTCGACCTTCATCTACAAACACAAAAATTAATAATGATGTTTTTAGTTTCTCTGACAAAGGACGAATTAAATTAGAAACTAAAAGATTTAGAGAGACAAATTACTATTTTATAAGGTTTATTATTTTGAAATGAGTATGTGTGTATTGTATATATATGTAATAAACTGTTTTCTCTGTTGTTGTTAATTATTTAAGCTGATTATTCTTGTACTTGTGTTTGTATAGTATATTCAATTCATTTATTTATATTTTACCATCTTTTGTATTGTATGAAAAGATATTAGGAGATAAAATCCATGTAAATAAAATTAAATATAATTGTTATTGCAGAAATATTTACGGAAAATGTATAATGCTTATTATAATTCATATGGCTTATAATAATTTTCAATCAGTTTATTTATGTGTAACTTTTTAATTTTGTCATCTGTTTTTTTTTTCGTATTTATTAAATTATTTTCTTAATTTCTTGAAATTTTTGTTATAATAATAATTAGGAGAAAATTCTTTTTTAATAATACGCTATAATGGTCTCTGGTCTGAATTTTTATTATTTTGTTTTCACTTGGACAGAACTTTTCTTGGTTTTTTAAAATAATATTTCTTTTATGTAAAATGTTATAAAAAGTATTAAATTTTTGGCTTTTATAATGTAGTAATTGCATTAATTGAAAATAAAATAAAATATTTAAAGTATTAGTTATGAGAGGAAATCAAAAATTCTTTGCCAACTATGTTTTTCTGGAAAAATACTGTAATTCAAATTCTGAAATTTCAAAATGTACATCTGTGTCCTTCTACAACACCTCAACAATTTTTACTATTTTCTGCTGAGGCATGTTGTCAATATGGGTGTTCAAAAATGCCAGGTGTTTTGCCAGTTTTCATGCTGAAAAAACACAACAGCATGATTTTGATTTTGAGAATATGGGAAGAATGGAAGCAAAATTTATTGAGGAATGAGTTCTGTGTATGCAAACAATTGTCTATCATGGAAAAGTAAGAGTTAATGTGAGAAGTTCAGAATGAAACGATGAGCATTCAAGATGCCCCAGATCAGCAGTTCTTCATTACCTGCCATACGGTCTACATCTTTTGATTTATCTCCTGTTTGGTCTCTTCAAGAAAGGGTTAGTAGGTCATTGCTTTGAAAGTAACGATGAGTGATGACAATAGTTTGATTGTGGTGCATAAACAACCAAACATGATATAGGAGAGAGATATCCAAAAACTTGTCCTACTATGGGAGAAATGCTTGGCTCATCTTGGAAACTGCATGGAAAAATAAGGTATAAACTGAGTTTTCAAATGTATATTTTAAAATTCTGAAGTAAAAGTTGAATTTTGGGAAAAAATGTAGTTGCAAAGAATTTACAATTCCCTCTCATATATAAAAAAGAATTTTTATATTAATGCATCAAATTATAAAACTGTATCATACTGTTCATAAATACATATCATATAAAATCATTATTATTAAATTTCAAATGTAATATGCATACAGGGGGATGCAAAAATAGGTATACAGTTATTATGGAAAAAAAAACATACAGAGGGAAAATAGGAAGAAAAAAACATTTTTATGTACAAATTAAATCACAAATAAGGAATATGAACTAATAAAAGATGATAAAAATAATACAAATGTTTGGTGTTCATTATTATTTCTCAGATTCTCAACTGTATACCTACTTTTGTACTCCCCTGTATATGGCTACATAAAATTTACTTTAAGTTTACTGTCCTACAGTTAGTTATGTAGTTACGTTAATTTTATCAGTTAAAATTAAGTAGCACTGACAATTAACTGACTAAAAAGAAAGTATTGAAAATAGGTAGAAATTTAATAATAATCTGTGTAACTTTTCTTGGATATTAAATATTAGTGTTGCATAATTTTAATTATATCACATAACTATAATAATAATTTTATCATAGAACTAGATGTAAGTTAGAATTTTTTAGATTATATTTACTGAACTTCTGTAGTAACAAAAATGCAATCAGATATTTGAGAAGCTGCTACTGCTCAACCTTTTGTTATTGATTGACCCTAGTTTCATGATCTGTTTAAAAGATAGTCTATACCAGTGTTTCCCACATGGGGCAATTGGAAATTGGATTTGTCCAGAGTTTAAGCTAACCATTTAGCCACTGTATATGTAGGGGGGTATAAGAATTTTAGAATGGCTTAGGTGGGGCATAGCACAAAAAAGGTTTGGAAACATTGGTCTATACTATTTATCAGAGTTAAGAGAACTTATTTAGGCTATATTTAAAAAAAAAATATATTTAAGTTTTAACTCTTGGAAGCTAACATTACAATATAAACACAAAATAAGATATAATGTTCAAATTTAGAAAAATACATCATTCAAATTTAAATAATACTAACAATGATTTGTATAACTTAAATTTTATAATCTTGACATTAATTTGAATTTCAAAACTTTTTAGAAACTGTGAAATAATTCTCTATTTAAATATAAAAATTTTGACTAAATTTAAAGACTGTTTGTTTGTTCTCCTAATTTTCAAAGATGATTATTAGCACTTTCATTTATTTTTCATACATCCAAAGTACATTGATTTCTATTATATCATTGTTTAAAGCATCTATTTTGATATTCTTATTAAGAATTGAGTTTATCCTTTTTATACAGTTTCTTTAGCATTTTATTTATGTATGTACAGTACATTTTAAATGAAGGAAATAAAGCATCATATTTTTAAATCTGTAAATCCATGTTTTAAAGTCACAAAAATAATGAAGTCATTTCATTTAAATTTTATAAATGATTCTTGTAAAATTTAAATAAGAAATGCTGTATAAATTTGAATGATATACCTGTTTTTCTTATTTGCATTGTTACCTGAGGATAATATCTCAAACTAGAGAGGGAAAAATTGAAAGAATTTATAAATAAATCATTTATTAGTTATTGAAAGTTTTATGGATTGATTTATTGCCATTAATTTTCTTTATAACTATTATAACAAATATATTTAATTTTATTTATGGTAATTGAATATCTCCTAATATTTTTTTTTGTAGAATAGAAAAGATGATAGACTTTTCATCATTTTGAATTTTAAATAAATTTGAATTCCATCTCTTGAATTTAGCTTAGAAGCAAAATGAAATTTTTGAACTGTAGTTATATAAATTATAAATGTCCTTTGGTTTTTTTCATCCAAAATAAAAAATGTTATCTTAAACTTAAATAAATTAATATACAGGATGGTTATATAAAACACTCTATAACCAATAACTGGTGTGAAATATCCAAAACTGGCAAACGTTTTCGATGCCCCTCCTGGGCTCTTCCTCAGGCTAAATTTGTTTTTTCCATTGGAACTGGATTCTTTAAATTGAATGTTTTTAACTAGAAACATGCTCTTCTTCCTAAAGCTCGAATATGGAAGAAATCCACATGCCGCTTCAAATTAATTTTCTTTTTGACCAATGGGGATACGTTATGTGCTCCTTATAGTAATTACATGTATCACTTATCAATTTTATGATTTATCGTCTAATAAGGGTTGTTATAATTAAATGGAGTGTAGAAAGAACTAATGGACCAAATGCAATTGAATTTGATGTGCATACTTTTCTGCCCATGAGTTTTAATTTTATAAAAATTAGTTTACTTCCAAAATTTCACAATAAGAAGAAATTTGGTTTTAATATCACTGCAGTTTGCATGTTAGATAGGTTGTCAAAGAGATTTGGGCAATTTGAGAAGTTGAGACAAAGAGTACAATGATTTTATTACAATTTAGTTTGGCAATTACAGATTCCATGTTATGACATTGTAACCCCTTTAGGTTACAATGTCACATACATGGCATTTTACATGATAATTTACGCATATTAAATTGCATACTTGGAAATGTTCAAGTAACTAATCAGACTAACTTTTTTCCTCTCATCTGCCCTCCATCTTCCTGCTCTAAAGCATGCATTTTATGAAGAATGTACTCAACAGTGGAACATAACTGACTTGGGTGCAGTTGTCTCATATGTGGTGGAATTGTCTTTTAAGACAGCTAAATTAAGAATGTTACCTTGATAAATAAGTATTCCCATAACCAAAAATCACAATGGATCAAGTCTGGTGATCATGATGGAAATGAAAACATTTTAAAATAAACTTTTGCTGTGTTTTAAGGTTGTTGGAATGTGTTTATTTTACTTGGCACCTATGAATTAGTTGGAAATCAGTGGCTAGTCATTATTTTGTTTATGAAGCAATGACACAATAATCTTTTCAGATTGAACACTGATATTAAATTAAGGAATGTTTTGTCTTGCACAGATTGATATCCAAACAATTTTCTTGCTGAAATGCAGGGATGACAAAGTAACACATCTCCATACCTAGTAGCACTGACAGAACAAGTTATTATTCCTGATGCAATGTTTTCGTTAGAAAATATGGTCCAGTGAAGAAGAAGAATACTGTGAACCTGTACCAAACTGTAACTTTTGGTTCTAGAACTTCTATTATGTGTAAATTGCAGGGAGAAATTAGGCTTTTTAATGTTGCTATCAGGAAATTTTAGAACTAAACTTTTTATTGATGAAATTGAAATCCCACAATCAGGAGATTATGCAACCAAATTTGGTTGCATTTGGTCCAGTAGTTCTTTTTCTACAGAGCTTTAAACATCTGTTTTAATTATAACCGTTCTGTGCATTACATATTTGGTTGTTAGTTTGCTTTCTTGCAGTTTTATTTGAAATTGTTATTTATAATGTAATATTAAATAATTTAATGTTAAAAAATTGTTACTATTATATTATTTTATTTCTAAGTAGAAAAGATAAATAACAAGAAACAATATAAGAATAAAAATCATATAAATTAAGTATAGGACACTTTCGTGTTGCAGCGTTATTTGCAGCGATTTGTTAAATTCCAGATATACTCCCTAATACTTTCAACAGTTTACAACCGTCGTCTTAGGCGAAATCAAATACCTTTGCTTTCGAATTGACAGCTTTTAATGGACTTTTCAAATTACACAATGCACGTAGTTGGAATATAGAACAAAACAATAAAAATTGAATAAATAAATATTTTTAAAGAAATGTGCTGTAATAACTTGAACTCCCCAAAACATAAATAATGAGTAATGGTACCATTGGTGCATGGTAGTATAATAAAATCAGATCACAAAATTATAACTTAGATTGTTTAAACAAAGTTATCCATAGCTGTGGTATTTCCAACGTTGGCGCATTACACGGCAAAGCAGCAGATATGTAAAGGTTCTCCCATATGAATATTTGCCTATGATCTTTTCAATGCTTAAATAATTTAATGTGGTTCTAAAGTGGAAAATAATCTTGGTCTAGAACCTTTTTCGCTAACTCTAGCTGGTCTGTTATTTCTAATGCCTTCCTGATGTTCGAAGATGCGGGACTGTATCATTCTCGTGGTAGTTCCAATATAGATAATTTCCTCCCCTGATATTGTATGCTTTAATGGAATTTTATAAACCCCCGATTTTTCATTCAATGTGAGAGTATCTCTATCATTGCACAATGTTCTTCGTAGTGATGGTTGAGGCTTATAGGTAATATAAAACCATGCTTTCTGAATATGCATGTTATTTTTAGTGAGATAGTGCCCAAATACTAATAGCCCAAATACTAATGCCCAAATAGCACTTTCATACTAATTTGTCAGATGTTCACGTAATGAATTTTAAAAATTTGTGCTCTTTTCAAAGTAATTGGTAAAAATTAACAGTTTTATGTTTAAGATGGCACAAAAGTCTTAAATGATTGGTATTGGAGGGTTTATTATCTCTAGACTTTCTTTGTTGCAGAGGAAAGATTTTGGAAACGATTTGTTTATGACCCGGTTGTAGAGATATCGATATTTGGAATTAGATATCCAGCATTGTGCACTGCTCGTTGATGATTTGTAAATCTTTATCAATTAATACCTGGGTGGATGGGATGAGGAGTGCTCTCCGAATAAGCAAAGTGATAGCGGAGTTTACAAAGCTTGAGGGCTGGAAAGCAGTTACGGGGATAATATCTGGCCCTTTGTTGTTTTTGTGGTGCACCGCAACACGGAAGTGTCCTATACTTAATTTCTAAATGCTGGCGTGAAGTGAACTTTATTTTCATTCATAAAAATCATATAAATATGCTGTTGTGTTTGGAAACAACAGCATGATTTGTGTTTGGTATTAAACGAATAAATCTGTTTAACATAAAATACGATTAAAAAATTATTCAGAAATTAACTAAAAAAATAACTGTATTAAATTACATAAAAAGCAGTTTTTAGTTTATTTAGTTTGTTGATGATAATGCCATAAATTATGATTTTTATTTAAAATGTAATAAATAACTGAAAAATAATATATATTTAAAACTGTAGATTGAATAATAACTGAAATAAAAAAGTGAAGAAAAAATCAAAAATTTCTATTAATAAATAACTATTATTAACATACAAGAAACTTTTTATTAGTGATATTTTTATCTGTCCATATCTATAATCTTTCCAAATTTCTTTTGAGGTTTTTCCCTTTCCATAATGATATCATACTTGTGGTAATTTCTCTACCGTTTATTGTTCGTAACATTTTATAAATCTGTATATTTGTCCAATCATAAGTCATGTTCTTTCCTTTATGCAAAATCTTTACACTTTGTCAATATTTTTGTTTTTTGACCATTACTTTGCTAATAATTCTGATGTGTTATTCCTTATGTAATCTTCATGTTGTTTTCATGTTTTTATATTACTGTATACTGATCTTATGTAACTTCATACTTGTAATCTTATCTTCACTTCCACTTTGAAAATGCTTGCTTGTTCATTGTTTGAGACCATTTTTTCTTTTTTATTCTTTACTATATTAAACATGCTATAATTTATTCTGGTTTTTTTTTTTTCCTTCATTATCTACTGTCTTACAAAAGATAAAGGAACTTTATAGCATGCGGACTGTTTGTGTAAGAACTCATTATATTAATATACTTATATATAAGTATACAGTATGTACATAAGTTCTCCACTGTAATATTTTTATTGCCACTGTCCTTTAATTAAAGGATATTACAAGAAATTCTTAGAATATAAACTAGCTAGAACAAATATTCTGTCAGAATTAAATAGCACTTTCATACTAATTTGTCAGATGTTCATGTAATGAATTTTAAAAATTTGTGCTCTTTTCAAAGTAATTGGTAAAAATTAACAGTTTTATGTTTAAGATGGCACAAATGTCTTAAATGATTAATTTCTGATTGCATGAATAACTGAAAAGTTCTGCAAGGGTTTGAGACTATAGTCAATGAATTATTCAGTTATGCATTTACGGTAAGAGTGTTGTTTATTCGAATCAATTGGGGACTGGGGTTGTTCGGAAAATTGATATTTTGGATAACCGATTATGTAAGAAAAAATATATTAACCTATCCCATGTTGAAATTTTTCTCCCTTGCATGTTGCTTTGCGTTGAATTTTCGTCAATGTTAAGTCTAACATAAACTTTTTAAAATAATAATCGTGATTATTGTATCGTTAAAAGTTATTTCTTTATTTTTTACAAACGAAATAAATATATTGAAAAATATAAAAACAATAAAAAATTATACTTTCAGAAGTTAATTTAGTATAAAAAATGTAAAATATTTGAGTAGCTCAAGACATAGCCAAAGATTGCAGCGCCACAGCACTGGCAAAAATTTAAATTTGCCGTTGGAATTCTTTCGGATAATTGACTTTCAGATAAACGACGCTCCACTGTAGTTAATTATGTGCTCATATTTTCTGCTGTTTGAAGCATTTTTCATTTAGTTTCTTTACTTTTTCTGTAAACTTGCTTGAGGTTTATTGTAGGTTAAAACTGTGAAATAAATATTCCTTCTAAGCATTTAATCTCTATGTAATTATTTGGTGAAAAACAAATTAAAATGATGACTTTTGGCATCTTTGCCATTTATTTTTGTATTCAACATTTTATGAAAATTATTTGATATAAATGAAATTATTAAAATGAAAAGATTTGTTTCCTTTTTTTCATTCTTTTATTTGCATGTGCCGTCTCGATTTGTAATTTAAAAAAAAAAAAAAAAACATTAAATAGCGTTTGGTTTTATAAAATCAACTTACTTAAACCAAATAACTGGATTGTTTATGTTCTATTATTGCGAATGTTTTCGATGCCCCTTCTGGACTCTTCCTCAAGCTTCTGCGTATATTTGGTTATTTGGTTTAAGTAAGTTGATTTTATATTCAACCTGGTGTGTGAGGAAATTAAGCATTTGGTTTTATTTTTGTAACTGCTCATTTTTCATTTTAATCTAAAAAAATAAAAGAAATATTGGACATAAATATGATAAATTATATTTGATTACAAAGTAAGAACTTTACTTTTTTTGATTTTTAAATAATATTAAACTGTTAAATATAACAACTTAACAGTCTTTAATTTTATACTTACAATAAAAACAAAAATATCAAATTTTGTTTTCAATTAGTCTTAGTACTGTTTTTTCTGTATTATAAATATGCTAGAACTAGGTTATAATAATTATGAGTAGAAAATAAAAATTTTTTGTTTGAAAATTATAACTTTTTAATTGGATCTGTCAACAATTTTTGAAAGTAGATCTACATGATTGACATTTTTATATTGTTTGTTATGTAGTTGTATAGATTGGTTGTTATGTATTTGGTAAAATTGGTTGTTATGTATTTGTTTACTGCATCTGAATATAATATTTATGAAGTTTACCAAATAATAATTAAATTGATTCAGTAAATACAAATAATACGAATGTTGAACGTTTTCTTTTAAATTTTTTAAGACCATATTCATTATTTGTAGTTGAAAATTGTTGGAAAACCAATAAGCGTTCGTTTATTTAATACTTAATAAATACTTAAAAGATAATTAATTTTAAATCTTATTCTGATTTTTTAATTGTAAACATCAAGTATTGACATTAATATAACTCGTTTTGTTTATCAGTAATAGTATAACTATTCAATAAACATATTTGAACCAGTGATTTATTCAGATTTATGTATATTGTAAGCTGGCTTTTACTATACTGCATAAGTAACTTTAATTAATTGATTTATTGTTTTCAAATATTCTTATTTTTAATGTAGTTACATTCCTTTGTCCCTTCAAATGTCTCATTTGTAACTGCAAACAAATTGAAGCAAATTCTGAAGTAATATCTTCTATTGGGGTCTTGTATCTAAAAATGAGTATTTTGCTTCTGCAGCTTTTTTTCCAGTTTTATTAAGAAAATATAAAATATTATATATCAAATTATGTTGTATTATTTTTTTAAGTAGCTAATGCTTAACTGATAATGCACATTTTTAACTGTTAATTTTTAAACTCCACTGTTCAGGACAATCAAACGCACATCATAACTTGAGTTACAGGTCTCTTCTACTTACAAACAGGCTAGGTTCTGAGGTTTTATTCTAAGTCAAAAACTAATCTAGAAAGTACACAGAATAACCATTAGTGTTTGATTCTTTAATGTACTTAATAGAATGCATTATGTTTCTTTACCTGCTTACTACTGCTTAGTAGGTGTTTCAAACACTTTTTTTTTTTTTTCACCTAACACACTTAGTTTTATAATGTCAAGTTTAGTTTCCATGTTCATATAGCCATACTTTTGCATTTATCTCCATTGCTAGATTTACAATTACATTTTCGAGGCATTTTTGAAGCACTAATTGTAGAAGTTTATAAAAATTGCAAACAGTAGCAAAAAACCCTTATCACTTCAAGGTTTGGTAACCTTGAACACCACCTCATGAGTGGACACTTTGGAACACTTGGACACCACTTCATGAGTGGCAATGAAATGTCAGAATTCGCATGAAAATGGAAAATGACAATATGCAATTGGAATAAATATCTATTATTGGCTAAAGACTGACTTTAACACTCCCCCATGACTAGGAAGAGAACTAGAGAATTCCTATGAAATTTAAATTTTAGACATATTGTCAAATTGTAAGGATGAAAGTTTTTAATTTGAACACTTATAAGTAGGGGTTTATCTAATTTTTTGATTTTTTCAGTTTAGCTTCTGCTCTATTAATTTATAATTTATATGCTTTTTGTACTTGAAATATGTGAAAAACAATTTAGTTAGTTTAACAGAGGTAGAAGTTAATTAAATAACTTTTAACAAGAGATTAAGTCTGATCAAAAGCTATTGAAATATATGTCTCTGAAAATGAATCGTGCTTTACTGATAACATAGTATATTAATACTGTATTTTATAAAACTTATGCAAAAAAAAAAAAGTGATTTGCAAACTTATATATTTTTCTATTTTAATTTAACTAAAATTTTTAAAGTTAGAAAGAATATTTTAATTATATATATATCATTAGAAATATAATTTTGAATTATTTGAAATCAGTTTTTTAAAATACAAAAGTTTGTGAAGCAAATGTGTGATTCAAGCATTTAAAAGGTTTTATAAGTTAAATTTTCCAATAATCAGCATTTTAATTCTGATTTAGTCATAGAATTACACACCACCTTTCTCAGTCTTCCAGCAAGAAAATTTCTTCATTAAAAGAAATTTTCTTGTTGGAAGACTGAGAAAGTAGTGTGTAATTCTGTAATGGTTCTAGTTTCAGAAGAGTTGGGATACAGACAGTCTTGTTTTAAAGAATTAGATTTTAAAAATAGTAATTATTATATATATATGTGTGTGTGTGTGTGTGCTTTTGGTTTGTTTTATTTTATGAAAAAATTTAAAAATTCTTTTAAATGAATACTTTATACTTCTGTTCATTGATAGAAAGCAGATGATAAATAAGTAAAATGTGTGTAAAGTTAGTTTTACAAACAATGTTAATAGGGAATACATATCTTTTAAATTTTAATTTAATTGAGAAACACATTATAATTTACTTCACAGCTAAGATTTTAGATCTTAATAAATTGCATATGTAAAATTCATTATTTTGGGATATTTAACAATGATAATTTCTATTTCTAGTATTTAATTTAATTATAAATGAACTTTGTAATATGATTTTAAAAACCATACAAAAATTAAAGAGTTAAAAGTAAAAACTTAATTACAGTAATTTCATCTGTTCTTTTCATAAGCATCTTTAGAGGTTTTGTTCTTAGTTCAAATAAATCCAAAGTTCATTTGCTAATTTTCAAATTATCAAGCATATTTTCATTAGATTTTGTATAGAATTTAATTACAAGTCTGTGCGCTGAATATAAATTTCAGTTTTGAATTGACAAAAGAATTGAAGTTAGAATCAAATTTTTAAAACATTTTTCTTTGGGATGAATTCTTTTGAAAAATATGTTAAAACAAATAAATAAATAAACATTAATAAGTAAATAAAGTTTGATGAATCACATGGATCTTATTAATGAGGTTTTATAAAATGCAATGTATATTTTGAAAGAATATGAATCATACATTTATATCATTTGATATCCTTGTATATTGAATCATGTGAAGAAAACAAAAGCTTGATTCATGTTCTATTTTAAATTATATTCTTTTCTTAAAAAAGCTCTTGTAATAAAAATACTTATTTTAATTACATAAATCTATTCAAAATTTTATTTAAATTTTCTTCTTAACATTTTGTATTTGTGAATTTGTATATTCAATTACATAAATAAACATCTCCAAACCCGATATCCAATATAATAAGACACCAACCGAATGCCGTAAATTAATCGGGCTATTTTTAATGCTATTTTCTCCCAGCGGTTCCAAATTATTTAAATTAATTAATATATTTATAATTATTAATTTTAATAAGAGATGGCGCCTAACGCTTACCTCTAGTGCCAAATTAATTACGTAATTTATTTAGAATTTAGCATTAAAATAGCCCGATTAATTTACGGCATTCGGTTGGTGTCTTACTATATTGGATATCGGGTTTGGAGATGTTTATTTAT
>NW_019384398.1:642756-644318 GCF_000671375.1 Centruroides sculpturatus
ATGCATACACTAACACAAAAAATAGCCCGATTAATTTACGGCATTCGGTTGGTGTCTTATTCAATTACATATTCAAAAAGTAAAATATATTAAGCAATTTTAAAATTCTGTAAAATTTAACAATTCAAAATAGAAAACAGATGTAAAATGTACTTTGGAACTGTAGATGATTGAAAATGGTGTTAACATCTGTGGTTGTATGGTTAAAAAGTTAACTGTTGCTTTTCAAAAATGGATAAGGTAGTCATTATCAAAATTTGTAAGTGAAATTTTTTATCTATTCATGTGTCTAAAAAGGTACAGAATTACTTCTAATGTATAACTTGTATAGGGGCTGATGAGGGACAAGAAGGTCCAAAATGCATTTATCATTTAATATAAACTAATAAACGTTGATGATTTCCTAATCGGGCTATATTTCCTATTCTGTGNTCTTATCTATTCATGTGTCTAAAAAGGTACAGAATTACTTCTAATGTATAACTTGTATAGGGGCTGATGAGGGACAAGAAGGTCCAAAATGCATTTATCATTTAATATAAACTAATAAACGTTGATGATTTCCTAATCGGGCTATATTTCCTATTCTGTGTATAATAAGTCTAGTATTTACATCAGATGTTGATGGCTGTTAATAAAGCTAACGGATCACAACCAGACATGAAGCAAAGTCAAGAAACAGAAAAGATCTTTTAAATCCAAAAAAAATCTTGATTGCAGAGATATGAATGGATGTTAAAATGTTTGGAGATTTCTGTTCAAATAATTTTGCACTTGTTTTATGCTTTGTATTTATTATTTATTATACTCTTATATAATTTAAATTTTGATGTTAAAGAGTTAAAAAAAAAATTGCTTATATTATTTAGTATTTAATTTTGTTCTGTACTGAATTCGAAATATATGCAAGGATGTTAAGTATATATCTTCATTTTAGAATCTGAATGTGGCCATTCAAATAGCTGAAAATATTTTTCTTTTCTGTAAATTTTTGCCAGTTTCAAGTTTTCCTGTCTCAATCATTTTATTTGTTCATTTAAATGTTACGTTTTGATCTAATTTTTATGATTAATAATATCCTTTTTTTTTTAGTAATATAATTAATCATGTATACAGTAGATCCCCCTATAAAACCGTTTCCTATAGTTATGATTCCTATAAAAATTGTGGCATTATCCGTAAACAACGGTAAAAATAACTCCTATAATACGTAAAACGTCATCGGGCAGCCGAACTACTTACCCGCCGTCCGTAGCGCCACGCTACGGAGAGATTTCTATCGTCTGGACAGTATTATATAAATTATATATAAATTAGGTACTGTACATATAATTATATATTAATTATATATAAATTAGGTACTGTATATATAATTATATATTAACTTAATTTATTGTAACTTTATTATAATTAAATATATATTTTTCGCCGTCTAGCGTCACGCTACGGCGAGTTAGGCGACCTATCGTCTGTTTAGTACTGTAATTTTATACATTTCTTGTGAAAGAAACATTTCTTATTTAACGGCCATAAAAATTATTTATATTAATGATGTCTCCAAA
>NW_019384398.1:646335-756409 GCF_000671375.1 Centruroides sculpturatus
TAGGCCTGAATATATAAAATTTTATGAAAAATTTAGTTTATATCTTTATAAATTATTTTAAAAGTAGCATTGTTTGCTCAGTTCATAATCTCCATTTTATAAATATCTATGTATTATATATATTTGTATAAAGTAAAGATTCTGTAACATTAAAATTCCAAAAATAGTGCATAAAGTAAATAAAACATTTCAGTTATTTATGTTTTTATATTGCTATATTTTATTACACAACTGAACATACAAATAAATTAGTCCAAATTTCGATGAAAACTTCATGCTAATTAGTATTTCGGGTAACCAAAAAATGTTATTTAGAAATATTTTTGATATCATCTTAGTGTTCTACAATGTGCATTTAGTAATAATAGAAAAACGTTTAAAGCACTCAAACACAGCTCCAAGTATGCTTCAACAATTTGTGTTGTTCACTAGATGGGAAATCATTCAAAGACTGATTAATTGATACTGATATGTAAACAAGACCTTCCTTTTTCAATAAAACTAACTACAGTGGATTCTGCTTAACTGGAACACATTGGGACTAATCCATTTTGGCCCAATTAAATGAACTAGTAATAAATTGCACAATAAAATGTGTAATACGTATGTAAATAAATAAGTAGGTAAAAAATAATAATTAGGTACCTATTTTAATGCTTTATTGAACCAAAATACGAAATATTTGTAATATAAATTTGCCAGACTCACGACAATAGATAATTGATTCATATAATGCTAGTGTTGCCAAATATTAGTAGTGACGTAAACAATGATTGACCATTCAATTTGTTCCTGATTGAACATCCGTAGAATCTGCCAGCTCCAGATGCTGGTCTCAACGATTGAATGGCTGCTGTCCTAATCTAGACGCAATTATGTACACAATACCTTACTAGGAACTCTAGCTGTCTTCTAACTCAGTCGAGAGACCTCAAACAATTGTCCGGTGACCGTTGTCCTTTCACTTTGAAGGGGATTGTCCGGTCCAATCCAGAGTAGGGTCAGTAACTTGCATTCAGGTCCACCTCAGACGAAATCCTCGTGTGATACATCCTGCTATGCTGACCCCTCTGGAAAAATCAAACTGCCCGAGCAAGACAAAATTGCTTTGTCTTTGCCAATCATTAGGCCTACACGACATTAGTGTATGTAGTGCTGACATATTTTCATAAGCTCCCTAAAATATATCAAAATTTGCTAAATACATTTTCTGCTACTGACCCAATTAAGCAATTAAATTATGTATTAATTTATTAGTTTGGTTTCCATTCTTTGAGATAAATACCCAATAAAGCAGCTGCCCAATTAACCAGTGTCCCAATTAATTAATTAAGTGGAATCCACTGTATTTTAATACCATACTGCTTTATTGTCCTACTACAACTGATGCACCCTGTATTAATAAACAAGTTGAAGATGGTGAAATTAGAAACCAGAAATGTTTCTCATTGAAAGTTTGTGAATATCTGAATCAAGTAGTTTTATAAATGCTACCTTAAAATTTTGTTTATAGTACTTATTTTTTTTTTTTTGTACGTTCTTTAATCAGAAAAATAATTGCTTCTTGATTAAAATTTATTGTCTAAAAATCTAAAGGAACTCACAACACAATGATGATTTTGTTTAAATAATGATTAGTATTGGAATTTTTTTTCTTTCACAATTAAAAATTCAATAAATTTCTGGGAATTTCTAATTTTAATATTACATGAATTTTATGAGAAAAAATTATTAGATTTAAAATAATTTTTTTTGTATTTGTAACGTAAAATTGTAAAATGCTAGCAATCTAATGTTTTGTTAGCTTATAGTTTTAATCAGTTGAATGACATTGTAGCATGCTTCCACTTAGATAATGAATTAATGAGAGATATACTGTTGATCATTTTGTCTTTATTCTAAAAATTAATGGCTTTCATTTCCAGTGTTTATCAACTTGAAGGGGTCAGTGTAAAAACTTGGCTTTTGTAACTGGCATATATCCAGAATATTTAGTGTATTGATAGGTTAAGAAACTCCACTATTTTAGATTCCTATATATAAGTTACATATTATATATATCTTTCTAATTTTTTAAAAATTTACTGATTAGAGTTATGAATAATTAAGATACATTCTTAGTTGAAATCTGTATTAATATTTTTATTTAAGTTAAGGCTGTAGAAATTTTAACTCAATATTTAATTAAAATTCTACATATAAAAACCTCCATTTACCGTGCATTGCGCTGCCCATGCCCACTTACACCACTCAGACCTGCTGACTCTTGCTCTGGGCTGCTTCTTTTCTTCCAGACTGTTCTAAATTATTTAATAAATATTAAATTATAATTTATATAATTATATAAATATAAATTATTAATTTTGATAAGGTATGGTGCCTAACATCTATCTCTAGTACCAAATTACTTAATTTTCTTATTATTAATTGTAGCATAAAATAACTCAATTAATTAATGTGGTCGTTTTGTTTAAAATTATTTTAGTAATTAGAAATTACTATGGTGATGGAAACAATGCTCTTAAAATTTGTATCTGATAAATAAATTTGTTTTCTAGTTATGTTTGAATTATAAAGTGAGGCTTTAAATTTTGGTTTTCATGTTAAAAAGAAATTATATATTTATTTTTAAATGCATTCATTTATATCCGTATTCTTCAAACCTGAGGATAATCATTTAAAATGGAAGAAAATGTTGGTTTTCATTTTATTCCTTTTATTTTTGTTGGTTTATTGGTGTTTACATCTAGCTGTGGTTATTTATCTTTAATTATATAAATAGCTTCATAGAGATTGTATTTCATAAATGTTCGTTATTTTTCAGTTTATTTTGTATATTGATAAAATTTATCATTGATAATGTATTTAGAAGTATGCCTAAAAATGTTCTGAACTCCACAAACTGGGCTATACTATAATGTAAACACTCCCTACCTTAATATTCACCTAGCTAATTTTTCANATGCTAGCAATCTAATGTTTTGTTAGCTTATAGTTTTAATCAGTTGAATGACATTGTAGCATGCTTCCACTTAGATAATGAATTAATGAGAGATATACTGTTGATCATTTTGTCTTTATTCTAAAAATTAATGGCTTTCATTTCCAGTGTTTATCAACTTGAAGGGGTCAGTGTAAAAACTTGGCTTTTGTAACTGGCATATATCCAGAATATTTAGTGTATTGATAGGTTAAGAAACTCCACTATTTTAGATTCCTATATATAAGTTACATATTATATATATCTTTCTAATTTTTTAAAAATTTACTGATTAGAGTTATGAATAATTAAGATACATTCTTAGTTGAAATCTGTATTAATATTTTTATTTAAGTTAAGGCTGTAGAAATTTTAACTCAATATTTAATTAAAATTCTACATATAAAAACCTCCATTTACCGTGCATTGCGCTGCCCATGCCCACTTACACCACTCAGACCTGCTGGCTCTTGCTCTGGGCTGCTTCTTTTCTTCCAGACTGTTCTAAATTATTTAATAAATATTAAATTATAATTTATATAATTATATAAATATAAATTATTAATTTTGATAAGGTATGGTGCCTAACATCTATCTCTAGTACCAAATTACTTAATTTTCTTATTATTAATTGTAGCATAAAATAACTCAATTAATTAATGTGGTCGTTTTGTTTAAAATTATTTTAGTAATTAGAAATTACTATGGTGATGGAAACAATGCTCTTAAAATTTGTATCTGATAAATAAATTTGTTTTCTAGTTATGTTTGAATTATAAAGTGAGGCTTTAAATTTTGGTTTTCATGTTAAAAAGAAATTATATATTTATTTTTAAATGCATTCATTTATATCCGTATTCTTCAAACCTGAGGATAATCATTTAAAATGGAAGAAAATGTTGGTTTTCATTTTATTCCTTTTATTTTTGTTGGTTTATTGGTGTTTACATCTAGCTGTGGTTATTTATCTTTAATTATATAAATAGCTTCATAGAGATTGTATTTCATAAATGTTCGTTATTTTTCAGTTTATTTTGTATATTGATAAAATTTATCATTGATAATGTATTTAGAAGTATGCCTAAAAATGTTCTGAACTCCACAAACTGGGCTATACTATAATGTAAACACTCCCTACCTTAATATTCACCTAGCTAATTTTTCAGAAAAAATGAATGTTTTCAGTCTACTTCTAAGACCTGCTTTAATTCAAATTTACTGTGTGCTCTTCTACAATTGACGTATTCGAACGTCAAAACGTTGGGCATTCCATCTATTTGAAATTTGTGACTTGAAGCAGGTCTTAGAAGTAGACCAAAAATGTTCGTTTTTTTTTTCCTGAAAAATTAGCTAGATGAATATCAAGCTGGGAGTTTCTACATTATAGAAGTAGGCCTATTCTTCATATTGCCATTTTTACTACATCATTTTTGTATTTTATATTAAAAAAATAATTTTTTCAAATAAAATTTTATTATTATTGAAATACTTAGGCTTAGATAATTGATACAAATTGGAATTAATGTAATTAAGACAAATTTTTATATTATATTGTAACTTTGGTGATGCTAATTGACAAATTTGAAAGATATTTAATTTAAATGATAAATATTCTGTTGTGTTAAGAAAAATTAAATCATTGTAAATGTTTTAAATAATTACATTATATACAGGGTGTTCCAAGTAAAACCAGACCTCCTTTTAAACAAGGAAGCATTAGTTATGCAAATTTCCATAATCTTTTGTGAATAAAACTGTTTTTAAATTCTTAAGTAAACACTTCTTATGTAAACAAAACATTTTATTACTAAAAATATTTTCAGTCTTAATTGGATAACTAACTTTATATTCCAATAAAACCTTCTATCAAGAAGTTTGTGTAAAAGTTGTAATATAAGGTTTGTCCAAATGAAAAGTGGACACATCAGAACTGGCAAACATTTATTGTAAATGTAAAAGAAATCATATACATAGCTGAAGCAGTCCAGAAGAATTCTACTAGTAATTATGATATTATTGTAAAAGAAATCTCCATGTTTGTTTAGGCAAAGGTCCCAGTGTCTCTAAGTAGATTGATGCCCCCTCAAATTGAATTCTGGTGGCTGCTGGTAAAAAAATTCTTTGACCCTATTCTCCTCATCATCTGGCATGAATCTTTGCCCTTGTAAAGCTTTCTTGAGGGGTCTGAAAATGTGAAAGTTGTTAGAGTTGTAACTCTTTGGCACTTCTGATTATGTTGTTCACAGTGGCGATTGTTGCAACAAAGATTACAGTGTGTGTCTGAACTGGTTTGGTTTATTCTGAATTGACTTGTGGCCTTCTGTGTAACTCTTGCATCAACTATTCACTGCTGTTTATTCTAAACAATGTTCACCATAAACATGCTTTATTTGTCTATAGATGTTGGCACTCCTATACCCTTCAGCCACAAAAAAATTGAACTATCACACATTGTTAGACTCTGGACACTTCCATTGTAACTAATTTAACATTAATCTGCTAATTACTGGAGATAAATCTGTTCCCACCAACACTTAATGTAGCCCATACTTTGCCTATGTTGAGCTTACCTGCCTGTATGGTGGCCCACCAATACCTACTTTGCATGTTGAAATATATCACATCCACTTTTCAATTGGGCAATCCTTATAGAAACTGAAGATAGTCCAATTAGGACTAGAAATACATTTTTGTTTTGTAAAATAAATGTTTTGGTTTTTATAAGTAGTAGTATTTAAGAATTTAAAACTTAACTAAGGTACCAAGTTTTGTGGAGTACAAAAAAACTTTTTTTAAACAAAAAATTATTTGTCTAATTTTAGTTTTTCATCTGTCCTGGTTTTTTTCCAATATATGAAGATTACAATAATTTTCTCAGTGAGTGAGACCAGAGTTACATGGGACACTCTATATGTATATATTATATTAATTAGTTTCATATGTATTCAAATCAGTGTTGTAATAAGCTAGGTGTAATGCTCAATAAAGTTTATTCCTAGAGTGAATATGTTAAGTACTTCTTAATTGGCATATTCTCAATAAGCTGAATAAGTATATTTTATGATTATTTTAAGACAGTTTAAACCATTTGACTTTTCTGATTTTTTGTTTTTGCTAAATGATATTTCCTGTTTCAGTTGGTTCATTTAGTTTGTTAGTCTCTTCTCTGAATTTTTTTTTTTTGTTATAAAAATTCAAAAAATTCATTATATCTATTTTATGAAAATATGATTTAAGAAAAACACTTTTCTCAAACTGCACTTACTAAAAAATAACTAACCATTACTAACCTTTAACATGCAGTCTATTTTATTAATGTAATCTAATATTTTCGATCAACTTAATTGACCTTCGTCAGGATCGAACATATGATTTTTTGATTTATGACGAATGAAACCGATTATAGAACGTTTAACTTTAAAAGTTTTCTCAGCGCTTATTGCACAAGTCCGGAAATAAATAAATAGAATTTACGGATTGATAATGTACAAATATATGCATACACTAACACACGAAATAAAAATACAAATTAATAATAAAGAACTTGATGATATAACTGGCTTTGACTAATGTCTGTCCGTGCTTTTTTCTTTATGCTGATATGTTCACAATGCACTGCTTTCCATGCTGCAGATACTTTATTTGATTCTTTGAAGTTTATAGCCTGTCCTGCTAGACTGCTCTTATGAATATGCCAGGCTTCTGCATATTTAATGTGTCTCCTGTCTTGCACCTTATGTATTATTTCTGCTCTTTCCCATTTCACTGATACCTCTGTTGGGTCTGCTATAACATATGTCGCAAAAGCAGTGACTGGTTTCTCATTCTGTACATTACTTTTGAGATCTTTTATTCTTTCTTTTAATGATCTCCTTGTAGCTCCAATATAGTACAGTTCTTTTTGCTGCCTCTCGTCTTGTATTTGATCAAAATGTTAGATTACATTAATAAAATAGATTGCATGTTAGAGGTTAGTAATGGGTAGTTATTTTTTAAGAAAAACAATTCTAAAAAAATCTAAAATGTATAATTTAAATGAGAGAGTTTTTAAATAAACAGTTAACCGATGTTTAATTAAAATAATATAGCTTAAAATGTAAAAATTGTTTTAATTACTTGTAGATGTTTAAAAATTGTAATTAATGTTTTTATTTTGATATGTTTATTAATTGAAAATTACAAATTTATTATAATTTGTGCTCTGATGATGGATTTATTAATCTGAAAGCATTTTATTTTATGTTCTCGTGAAGCAGTTTTTATTAGGGAATATATACATTAGAGATATTCAAATTTGCTTTAAGAAATAGAGCAAATTATGTGGCAAAAAAACAGAATGTAAATGTGTTCTTTGATGTTTTTATTCCAGTTGATCTGGAAATCAAGTTAAATTACTACTTTAAGTTGTAGACTAGTTATAATTTAACACTCCATGTAGCATGAGTTTTAATAGGTTATATAACAAATACACTAACTTGATTTTTAATGCCAAATGATGTGCTGGATTATATTTAATAAGCCTTATTAAGCCTTATTTAATAATTTGATATAAAGTAATTTTACTAGATGAAGATGGTTAGGCTGCCATCTTGTGATAAATTTAATAAATATAAATTAGTTTTAAAAGAGATAAAACACCACTTATTGGACTGGAATGATATAGTAAACACTTCAATCAAAAGCCTTAAATTATTTTCCAGTAAGGGTCAATTATATATTCCGAGAACCTCTTGTTTAATTTTTCAAAAAACATCATTGTTTGATTTTAAGCATTCTGTCAATGAATATAGAATTAAGACCTGAAGATCTCCAATTACAGATCGAAAATGTTAGTCAAAAAACTTTTTCCAATTAACCCTTATTGGAAAATAATTTAAGGCTTTTGATTGAAGTGTTTAAATTTGTTTTAATTTAGACAACTGTGAGGGTAAAGCAATAGCTGGCTAAAAGCCATGAGGGCCATGGACGCTAAAGTAATTTTAGTTTAGCACTCTGAATAACCAGTATGGCTATATCTAAATTTATAGTTCTGGAAGAAAAGATAAGATAGACATCCAGGTAGTGTAACTGACAATGCATCTGAAAAGTTAGTTAGAGTTGCAGTTTAGAGTTTCATTCTGAGATGATTTGTTTTCTTCCAGAACATTCCAAAATTAAATTAGAATTAATTTTTTTTATAATTGTTAGGCCATCATCTCATGATAAATTTAATCACATACCTTTAGTCGAAATATTTTATATCTAACTGTCAAATTAGTTTAATATAGCCCAATAAAGCAGCAGATTGATTGTAATATGTTGTACTTAATACTGATTTCTATGTTGATTTTACTGAAATCTGTCTTGTAGTGCAATGTTATTGGTTTGATCACATGAGAAGTTAAACATTTTAGTATTAATGTCAGTATTTTTCTAAGAATTTAAAATGTTTTTTGATTTAATTCTAATTTTGTGTTTAAATCATAATTATATTACTAGATGATACAATTTATCTAATACAGTGATGATTTTATAATAATTATATTTACGTCTTTACAAAATAATAAACGGTAATTTAATATATTCCGAAATTTAGTTTCTGGAATTGCATAATATTCAAAACAAAATTAGTTTTAGTATGAGACTTGAATAAACAAATGCTACTCAAAATACAAACTAAATATAAAAAATGTATGAATATGCAATCAGAAAACAGCTGGTGTGTGTCAGTAGTGAGTCATGTAATCTGAAGTACCATCAAAATAAATTTTCTATATAAAAAGCTTGTTATGCCACATAAAAACTAAATTAAAAAACAATCCATTCAACGTAAGATGCTCTTGAACTGAATGTTTTAATCTAGTTATGTCATTTTTGAAAAATAATGGGGAAAATATATATTTAATACAAGAAAAAAAAAATATATTTTTAATTATTTTGAATGATAAACGTTACTATTACTTAGCTAAAATAATTTACTGATTTATTGGTTTTAATATTTGCTTGTTTGATTTCTCTATAATGATGTTTTTAATATTAGCATTCTTAGTCATATAAACTGTAGCTCTTGTGCTTTTACACCTGTCTAAGCTATTCTTTTGGAAAGGGACATCTGTGTACAAGATATATACATCTACCTTTAGAAAATAATTTTTTTAGATCATGTGATAATGACTTGATGATTTTAAAAATAATTACTAATCATACGAGTAAAATATAACAACAATAAATTTTTCTTTTTGTCAGTGTCATCATGATAATATAATTGTCTATAATTTTTGTGTTTGCAAATTTTCTGCTGTAATTTTATCCTTTCAGAACTAGCAATTTATAAAGTAATTGCTGTCTTAATTGTTATTTATTCACAAAGAAAATTAACCACTTCGTTAGTACTTGAATATATAAATTTTTGTTTTGTAGAATCAAAGAGAAAAATCTAGAATTACATATATAATCAAGTCTGTAGTAAAATGGTAATATTGATAATATGATTCTACTGTGTTTTTATTTGGGCTATAATGTGGCTAGTTAATTATAAAGTTATTATGTAATGTGGACTGAAGATAGGCAGTTAAGTCATCATCTTGTATTAAATTTAATACAAGATTTTTATAATTAATTAGCCTTGTCATAGCTTAATTAATTAAATAAGAAATCCAATAATATTATGTGAAAAATCTCTAATTTTAAATAAATTTTAAAGTCAACATTGGATTAGCAAAAAAATCTTCTATATTAAAATGAGCATATCCAGACTTACTTCTTGACAGCCAATGTAAAATAAAATGTTTCAATCTATTTTCTTGTAAAAATTAAAAAAATGTGTTGCTTGATAAATTTGCATAAAATTATTTTTTTGCAAGCTAGTTTAAGTAGCTGCTGTGGCATAGTGCAGCAAGGTTTGGATGCTCTGTAGACAGAATTTAATGTGATTGTAACCAGTGGCAAAGTGTTTATTAAATTTGTTAGACTGGAAAATATTAGTTCATTATCATCGTATATAGTATTAATTTGTTGCTAACTTACATGGCATTGTTGCTAACTAAACAATTACATTTATATAAAAGCAGAAATCAGATAGAAAAAATAAAATAAAACAAAATGTTTTTTAGAAGCCCAGGATGGAAATAATTTTTAATCAGGATAAATATTTTTGTAAATTCAGTAATCCAGTTTCAGATCATTCTTGATATAAAATTCAAATAAAAGTCATACATTAGTAACTCTATGACTTTTGTTTGAATTTTATATCAAGGTTGATTTGAGATTGGAATGTACTTCAGACAACAAAAGAGGACACCTTTACAGTTTATCCAATGAAAATTTTATTTGTAAAATTTTTTCAGTATACTTTATGCCCTGGTTAAAAAACTTTTATAGAAATTATACATTTAATAAAAATGTGTATGCTGCTTCCAGAGGGAACTTTGTAACATTTTGCACGTTGAGGCGGAGAAGTAGTCTCCAAGTAAAGGCCATCTCTGTCGTGAAATAAGAATAACTGAGACCCCTGAAGTCCGTGAAATTTGACTTGAGCAACAATGAATAAGAATGGCTTTGTCAAATGCCACACTTTGTAGAAATGTTAGCAACTCTTCTTGAATTTCTTGAAAATGCTACTCTTCTCAATTCTTCAATCTCTACTTTCTCATAAAAAGTATTCTGTCATGCGTGATGGGGGAATTTCTAGTTTATATATATTTTTTATAAACTGAAATTTCTGTACCATTTGAAAGTGTATATATTTTGAAGTTGATAATTTTTTACAATGAATGAATTAATAATAAATCTGCTCTCAATATTAGAATAAGGCTTTACTTTCTATTTGGATCTTAAAAATAAATTTATGAATTCAACAAAAATGTTTTATTTTACTGAGCATTTTACAAATATGAAAAATATACAAGTGTTTAGAAAATAGTATACAAAAAAATTAATTACTTTTTAAAATTGTTGCATAGAAATAAGAGCTTGTTTTATGATTTTTGTACTTTTAATAATAATAATAGTTAATATTATAAATAATAAAACATTGATTCTACTGAATTTAAAGTGACTTGATATCAGTCTGAAATTGGTTTGGCGTCTTGGTAAAAACTAGTTCTTAAATATCAAACTGGTTTTGTCAAAAACCAGTTAATTGATTCTAAGAATTTATAGTTTTTGTCAGTAATAATTGATATGATGATGTACAAGTATTCCAATATTTTTATTACAGTAGAGTCCCAAAAACTCGGCACTTGATAACCCGGCAGTCTGGATAACTCGGCCATATCCTAACAGGGCAAAAAAACCCCTAGTTAATTTTCATTATAGACAGCTTTATGCCTCATAAAGTATTTTTCTGAGATCTGTCTTATCAGGTAAATTACTGTACACTGTGTATTCATTAATTTTCGTTTTCATGTAGTAAAGGCTCTATGCCTTCATAAAGTACGTACTTCTCCTTTGTTTAAGGGTATTTGGGCAGTTTATTCTCTGTTGTATTCTCAAGCAAACAATACATACAAGTACAGTACATTTTCTTTGTTTAAGGGTATTTGGGCAGTTTAATCTCTGTTGTATTCTCAAGCAAACAATACATACAAGTACAGTACAGTATTTTCTGAGGAAACACTCATACTTATTCTTTTTTAACCCCATTCCCGATAATCCGGCATTTTCACAAACTCGGCCACCCTTCAGTCCACATTAGACTGAGTTTTTGGGACTATACTGTATTATTAATTTTTAAGCTGTTTCGCATTGGGTTGCTTTGCACATCTCAGTTAAAATTTATACATTGGTTTTAAAACTAAATAAATAAATAATTATTTGTGAATGTTAAAAATGTAGCTCATTATAGTAGGCAATTTTAAAAGTAAGTGAAAAAAATTAATGGAAGTATCAGCAGTTGTATTTAGGAAAATTTAATTGCAGTCAAACCCCACTTATATGTTTCTTAATTGTTTGTTTTTCCTATTTGTGTGTTAAATATTTTCTGATTGGTGCTTTCTCTATTAAACATTTCAATTATCTTATTTACTCATATAAGACGAGGTTTTTATTAATTTTTCACTGCTTCAAAAACCTAAGTCATCCTATACGTGAAGGATTTTTTTGCATTTTTGCAAATAATTTTTGTGAACCATGTATTTGCATTTTTTACCAGTTGCTCACCTTTTTGTGTTTAAAAACAAAGGTATTTTATCCAGGTTGTTTGAATCATTCTTGTGTATTGTCAGGAGTAAAGATTAATGGCAATAGGAAAAACAAAGATTTTGAATTGAATTCCAAAATCACACTGGAGCGAGCCCGATATAAGTTTTAATCCATTCCCATGTGAAAACATGATTTTTGGAAATCAAAAATTGGAGAAACTTGATGTAATCAATGGAGAGTGGCAAAAAAGGTTCCTGATTATCCAACTTCATGTGAACAAATTATGTTGTCAAAGTTTAAAATGCCAGTAATTTTTGCAGGACAATGTGTTCATATATGTTCATTTGATATTTTATTTGTGATTAAACGAAATAAAATTAGTTATATTAATAAATCTGATTTTCTTTATTTTGATCTTTAAAGTCACACCTCATCCTACAGTATTTGTGAGATCATCTTATATGCGAGTAAATATGGTATATGTGTTTGCACTTATACATACTTTTCAGTACTCTATATATAGCACTTTTTCTCATTTTGAGTTATTCACTTTAAAATGGAAAAACTTAATTCACTTTTTTACTTTTTTTAAAAGTTGCTTTATGAATTCACTCCAGGTTAAACCATACTGACAGACAAATTGCCAGCAAATGTAAAAAGTGTAGCAAATAACATGTAACTTTGGATGCCATTTCTTACAAATTTTAAAATCCATAAACTGTTTTGCCATCTTTGTGCAAGTAATATTTTTGTAAAATTCTGTTGTGTCCCAGGCCATGTAGGTATAAGAGGAAATGAAGAAGCTGACGTAGCAGCAAAGTCAGCAAGTCATTCTCAGCATACAATGTTTATTGAAGGAGGTGATTTGAAGCTAGTTGTTAAAAAACAACTAGTGGAGAGATGGCAAAATATATGGAACACACAAATCCACAATAAACTACATGAGATCAAACCTATGATAGAAAATTGGAGACATAAGAAACCCTATGACAGGAGATCTGAGGTTATTTTTACTCGTCTGAGAATTGGACATACTTGGTTGACTCATCAATACCTTTTGAAGGGTGACAAGCAGCCAGTATGCCAGTATTGCAATTGTCCTCTTACTATAAAACACATATTGCTCGATTGCTTTGCCTTTGAGACCAGGCGTAGACAGCGTTTTGGAAATGCAAGTTTTAAAGAGATTCTGGGCCAGAGGCCCAATATTTATAATGTACTGGACTTTTTAAAGGTCACTAAATTGTATAAAGACATTTAACTATATATTTATATATTTATTTATTTTTCACTTTTTTGTGCATTCTTGTTTGTTTGTTCTTATTATGTATATACTCGTTATTGTGTCTTAGTTGTTGTTTTGTATAGTATGTGTGTTGAGTTGGACAAATTAACCATTTTGTATGGCACAGCTTGGTCTTTGTGGCCCTTGTGCCAAAAAACCACAACCAATCAACCAATCTTACAAATTTTCTTCCTTTACAAATCATTCAACCAGTCCAACATGTTGAAAATTTTCAATTTGACCTGTTTCATTGTAAATGAATTTTGTAGGAGGAGACAATTGATTTGTGACAAGTCCATCAATTTTTGTTTTGTTTTGGAAATGCCATTAGGCAGTTGATTTCCAGCCCCAGTATGTAATAAGTCCAAAAGAAGTTTAAAAATTATGAAAAGACAATAGAAAAACATGAACATACATAAAAAATAAATAGAGCAGAGTAATACATTCATCAGTGTGCTAAATAAAAGGTAATTGTAACAAGCAAAAATGTGGGAGTAAAAGAGAAAATAGTAAAAATATTAAAAAAATAATAATAATTAAGAAGTAAAAAGTAAAAAAAAAGATTTTAAGAGTTATGTAAGAAATGTCAACAAGTTTGCTTACAAATTTTTTATGGAGTAGACATTCTATTGGGCCCATGTTATCAGCTATTGATAAAAATAAGTTCTATGTGACAATAACAAAAAAATGAGAAGTGTAAATACACAGTGTTATGGAGATTCTTAGATTTAGCCAGAATTGTGGAATTAGACTATTCAAATATTTTTAAAAGAGAATTTGATTAAAATATTCACTACTTTCAATTAAATCCAGAAGTCCTAGTCTTACTCTAGTGCAGTCTGCTCTAGTGCACTGATTCTCAATCACTGTGCCACAGCACTTTAGTGTGCCATGAGATTTTTGAAGTGTTCTGCCACTGCAAATACCCATACATAAGTGATATCAGACAAGTAGTTCAATCAGTTCTACCTTCCTAAAGCGCATTTGGAAATTGTAACTGGTGTTACAGGTAACTGCTGTTAGTTACCAAGGCATTTTAGAAAACATGATCTAAATAACCAACTGCATTTAAAAACCACTGTTATGATGTCACCAGTTGTCCTGTGGTACTTACCAAAGTAATGGTGTGTGCCGCCAAATTTTTTAATTATTAAAAGTGTACCATAACAAAAAAAAAAGGTTGAGAATCACTGATCTAGTGACATTTGGGATATTGGTTTGTGGTAGGTTACTAAACTTGTTTAAAAGTACATAAGGTTTATTGAGCTCTTTCAATATTTTAGCAAGTAAAGAGAGGGCACCCATGGACCAAATGGAAGGCAATAGTCCATGAAGGATTGAAAATTGGAAAAGATATGGACCATAGAACAGATTTAGAGGATATAGTGTTACAAAAATGTCATAATATCCTGTAATGGATGGCTAATGATTTTACTGTCTTGTCTATATGGCTTTTAAAAGTTAATTTATTGTTGAAAATAATTTCAAGATTGTTATGTGTGTTGACATATTGCAATGCATGAGTGTTTATAAAAACGGTTGGTAGAGATGGAATTGTTCATAAAGAAAAACACATTATAATAGATTTTTGTACATTAATTCTAAGGGTAACTTTACTAAAGACAGAGGATAAATGGTGAAGATTGAATTGGAGAGCAGTGGCATCATGATTGAACAACTTTATATTATCTGCTTTGGAACAATGGAAGAATTTAAATTAATAAACAACTTGTTGATTATATGCAGAAAAGAAAAGGCCACTTAAAATCAATCCTTGTTGAATACAAGTTAAAGAATTGAATACTGGAATTCCTTGTTGAATACTGGAAAATCAAGAAAAGTAAAATCCCCTACCTTGATCTTGTATAGATGTGCTAAAAAAAATAGTCATTCAGCTAGGAGTGAAAAGCTGCATTAATACTAAAGTAGTCACTGAGCATATCTAAAAGTATATTTGGAAGTAATGGAGTTGAAGGCTTGACTTATGTTGATGTAAGCTACATAAGTTGATTTTTTTTTTTCCCCAAAATTATTCAGGATTATAAATGTTGTATCACATAAGTTAGTATTTGATTTGATTATGCAGTCTGCAGTGTTGAATAGATAAGAGTTTTGAAGTTATCAGAACATAAATTTTATTGAAGAACATATTTCAAAAATTTTAAGCATTGCAACAGATAAAAGAAATGGGTCAAAAAAGATTCTGTCTCTTTTTGGTATTGGTATAATGGTAGAGGAATACCATTGTTTCAGAACAGTACTATATTGGAGTACTTTACTGCTGTAATTTTATCAAGAATTTTTTCTAATCTGTATAGTTTTATGTAGAAAATTGAGGGAATGGAGTTAGTACTGGAATTGAAGGGATTCAACTTTTCTATGCGTTCTTTACTTCTGAAAAAGAAAAACTGTATTAGTAGGTATAGTTGTGTGGCATAAGCAGAAG
The DNA here is from genome assembly GCF_000671375.1 of Centruroides sculpturatus. Taxonomy (NCBI): domain Eukaryota; kingdom Metazoa; phylum Arthropoda; class Arachnida; order Scorpiones; family Buthidae; genus Centruroides; species Centruroides sculpturatus. The sequence continues at coordinate 662,167 of NW_019384398.1, forward strand.
CAGAAAATAATCTTGGTTGTAATTTGGAAAAATTTCTCTTTAATAGATTTATAGGCATTGAATATTGCGTCATCAGAAAAGGAAGTTGATTTATTTTGAGTTCTTTTAGAAAATTTAAGGATAAATCTCCAAAACATATGGGGCGGTCAGAAGCAAAAGTGTTTACAATATTATTAAAAGTAGTTTTGAAATGATGTGTTGCATTCTTTGTAGTATTGTTTTTGTAAGATATGATGAATATAGAAGTTGTGTTGATTTCCACTGCATTCCCACTTTGTCCATTGCTTTCTAGTGATATTTCTTAATTTTTTTTAAATGGTGAGAGAACCATTTGTATGAGGAAGTCAACCTTTTGATATTGTAAAAACTTGATTTTTTTTTATTCTACTATTATTAAGTTAAATCATTAATGGTTTGAGGAAGTAATATAGGAGATTCCAGGAAAATCCAGTCAATGGAACAAATGTGTTTAGCTGCTTGTTTAAAATAAAAATGACACCATAAAGGGATTCTTGTAAACTGCTGTGAGTATTTGATGTTAACGTGGTTTAAAACTTCAAGAAAGATTGCACAGTGATCAGAAATAAAGCTTTCTGCCAAGTAAGCATTGAGATTACATTTTATCAAAAAGGCCATATCTAAAAAAGACTTATGACGTGTTGGGGAATGAATACTTTCAGTAAAATTTGAAAAAATAATAAATTTCATTAATAGAAAAGTTTTTGCAAGGATGATAAGAAAGTTGGCCTAATAGATGACCAAAAACTATTAGACATATTAAAATCTCCACATAGAATTAAACTGTGAAGCATAATCTATTGTTTTCAAGAAGTGGTATATTATTTAAAATACACATTCTCTTTTAGGGTGAGGGTATAAATGTAAATTATAATAAGATGAAATTTAGGAATTTTAACTATCAGGATGGAATCAAGGTATTCAAATATTCTTATTTGGGTCAAAGGATAGAAAATCATTAAGATACCTCCAATGTATTGGTTTTCACAGCAAAGTGAAAGATGAAAAATCCTAATTCATTTATAAAAGTTTCTAAATCATGTCTGTGGGTAATCCAGCTTTTGGTGAATATGCATATTATAAAACTCACTGAGAATAGTTGGAAGTGAGAGGCACTTATTTTTGATAGATCTAACCTTTTGCATAAAAATCTGAAAGAATTAAGATGGAATGACATTTATACCCTTTGTAAGTTTATAACCTGAAAACATGGATGGTGTGAAGAAAAACTGGTATAAAAAGCAAGATTTAAAAAAATGAAAGGAAAATCCTTACCTGCAAATGAGAAAAAAAAGTTGTTATGCAACATCAGATTGTATTTTTTTAACACTCATGTCATTCAAGGTAGTAACTAAGTGTCATACTAGTGTGATGTTGAGATGCTTAAGTATGGCAAGATGAGTCCACTTCATTGGACGTAAAGCAGTCAAGCTGACTCTTCTAAATACTGTATGGTAATCAAAATTGTCAATGAACTGCAGTTGAGGTGGTTGGAGATTTTACAAAACAGTTAATTTCATTTAGAGATAGTTACTTTTTTAAAATTGTTTAGGTAGTCAAGTAAATTATAGAATATTCCAAAAGATCAACACAGGTCTTCTTTATAGTTGTTTAGAAAATCATGATAGTCTTGAATAAGTCCTCTAAGTGCGTTTAAATTAATTTTTTAAAAGTACATGAGTTATTCACTTTTATAACCACTTAACATTTCGGTTTATTCGTCCTAAAAATCTCTTATGTCCTTTGAAACCGACACTCACCTGAGTTCAAGAATTACTCAGAAGACAATTAATTCTCATATTTTATTTAAATACATTTCGGATCGAAATTCTCACCAATCCCTCTTCAGTAAAGGTATAATCTGCAACAGAGCTTAACCAATATTTCAAACTTTTCAAAATCAATCACAGTAACCAAGAGTCTGAAATATTGGTGTAGGCTCTGTCACAAATTGTACCTTTATTGAAGAGGGATTGGCGAGAATTCTAATCTGAAATGCATTTAAATAAAATATCTGAGAGAATTAATTGTCTTCTGAGTAGTTTTTGAAATTCGGTGAGTGTTGGATTTTGAGGACAACATTTCAGTTTATTCATCCAAAACACCCCTTTTAAATGGTTATAAAAGTTATAACCACTTATACCACTGATTATATCTGGTAAATATTGCTAATCTTAGCTTCTTAATAAACATACATGATTTAATTTTACACTGTTTTATACAGTTTTACTTTTCCATTTATATATTGTTCAAATGTGTTATACACATAGTAAATCGAAACTTCAATGTTAAGAATTAAACATATAAGTTTAGTTGTACAGTGTTTACTTGCACTATTTTATCTTTTTGTGACTATTAGCTAATTTGTAGCTACACCACTGATGATTAGTGAAAATATGTAGAATTAAAAATTAAAAAGATATAAGTTAACAGATTCAAAAAATATTATGTAATTACATTATACTGTATTTTTATTAATTTGAGATAATACTACAGTAATTAATAATATGCCTGATTTTAGTTAATCTTTTTATGTGCAAAACTTAAAATTGATGCTTGCTTCAAAGATTTCACTTTCATATTTCTCAAATTCCCTCTTCAAGTACTCAATACATTGAAAATCTCAGTATTTACTTCATTTCCTTCAAAAAACCTGACTAACGTATCCATTGCCTCTTGAGCTTCAGAAATTCTCAGTATTGGTTTTGGTTCAATTTCATTTATCATATTATCATCGCATTCATCATCATCTTTATTCAGCACAGCTTCCACAATCACTCTCATTACTATGTCACATCACTATGTCACTCTCATTAGGAGTAGGAATATCACTAGTTAAAAAATTGTAATTGACTTGTAAAATTCATTGATGTCATTATTAAATTGTTCATGTTATTACATCGGAACCATTCAGATTATTGTATGTTGCTTATTTCGTTTTCATCATCATCATCATCTGACATTTCATTGAAATTTCATTTGTATTTAAATTCAGTTTTTTGAAACAATTTATGGTTGTCAAAGTAACATTTGTTCCATGTATCACTTAACGAATTTATGGCATCCAGTATCGATATAAACTCATTAAACTTTTGTTCTCTTTAATAGATTAAATGCAAAACTATAAATCTTTTATAAAATCCTTTCAAATTTTTGATTATACCCATGTCCATCGGCTGTAAAACTAATGTGACATTGAGAGGCAAAACACTAACTTGATATTGGGCAAATTTTGAATCTGGGGATGTGTTGGACAGTTATCAATTAACAATAGAATTATTTTTCTTTTTGGATAGTTCCCTATTTCAATCACTTAGATACTGCCGAAAAATATCTGAAGTCATCCAGGCTTTTCTGTTTTCAGTATAATCTACAGGAAAATTGTTTACATTCTTAAAACACTGGTTTTAATGATTTTTCAATAGCTAACAGTTTTTCTTATCAGTGTCATATTTGTGCTTTCCTCACTTTTGCCCAAACATAGTCAATCCATTCATTTGCAGTTACTGAATCAGCAGATTGAGATCCTCCATTCATTTTTGAATAAATGATATGTTGGTTTTTGAATTGATTTAGTAAATCATTGTTGCATTCAAATTGTCTAGCAAATTTTTCTGCTTGAGTCTTCAACACCAGTCCATCTATTGAAAATCCAGCACTTCTTTGTGTACTAAATGGTACTAAACCATTGAAACAGTGCTTCATCAATGTTTGCACATTCACATTCTTAATTTTTTGTTTAGGTTATATTTTTCTCCCGTACCAATAAGTAGACATTTTTATTCTTCCATAATGTCAATACTATCAAAAAAGACAAAGAAAACTTTCTACACACTGACATTTTTAGCACCATGTTTTAACTTGCAAATAATTTTTACTTTTTTGTAAACAGACACATTTTTTTTCCTTCCTAGACATCTTTCTGATGGAAGGGTTGGTTTCTAACTAGAGTACAGTAGATCCCCCTATAAGACGGTAGATATGTTCCGTTCTTTATGAATCAATTTTGTAGGAATCATAGTTTACGGACTACGGCTGTTTGAAAGGTTTTCTTTCATAAAATTAATCGATTCTAGACTAATTCGACTCAACATTTCCAAAATACGTATATTTTTTTGAAAATAATCCGTATAAACTACGTTATGAACAAAAAATTGTAGGATTGCTTACCGAGTGTGTATCGTTCGACTACGCCTGTTGCTAAAGCTTGGTTTCGTTGCGGAACAGCGCATCAAACCGCGGCCGCGATTTCTGATATTATTTTTCTGCGAAAACTTCGTTGACCTTTGGAGACATCCTTAATATAAATAATTTTTATGGCCGTTAAATAAGAAATGTTTCTTTCACAAGAAATGTATAAAATTACAGTACTGGACAGACGATAGGTCGCCTAACTCGCCGTAGCGTGACGCTAGACGGCGAAAAATATATATTTAATTATAATAAAGTTACAATAAATTAAGTTAATATATAATTATATATACAGTACCTAATTTATATATAATTAATATATAATTATATGTACAGTACCTAATTTATATATAATTATATGAACAGACGATACTAAACTCAATTTATCCGCCTAAACGTCCGTAGCGTGGCGCTACGGACGGTGGGAAAGTAGTTCGGCTGCCCGATGACGTTTTACGTATTATAGGAGTTATTTTTACCGTTGTTTACGGATACTGCCACAATTTTTATAGGAATCATAACTATAGGAAACGGTTTTATAGGGGGATCTACTGTATATGCTAATTTTATAATCATAGTGATGATTAGGGAAATTGGCATAGTAGGGCCAGAAGCTAGTCTCAAAAGAGGGGGATGGTCTCCAAAAAGAAAGTTAGTGGATATCAGGCCTAATTATCACTTAAGATCATAAAACTAAGTAAAGTAATCCTTTCAGTTTTATCTCTACTAAGAATTCGGTACCGCATTTCTTACTTCCATTAAGAATGTCCGTGTTTTGCAAAGCTATCAAAAATTTGCTTGGTTTATTGTTTGAAGTATGCTTGTTATAACTGTGAGAAAATGTACAGAAATATGCATAAATTAAAATTGTTATGACGTTTTTCTTGTTATAACAGTGAACTTATTATATCTGTTTGTTATAACTGAGTTTGACTGTCGTTTCACATGTCTGTTTTCCTTGTTTATACAATATTCTCAGTTCTTTTGAAAAATGTATAAACAAGATTAACTCTACATTACATTTTAATGTCTTGCTGATGGAAATTTAAGTTTACGTATAAAACATTTTAATAATTTAATAACCTGAATAAATGTGAATTTAAATTACTGTTATCAATGAGATATATATGTCGTAGGCGAACTGGAAAATCACCATCTATTTGCTTTTCAGCCTGACATTTTGTAGGCATTTTGCAAACAGGCTCAGAACTTTAGGCAATTAACAAAGTGAACTTCAGTTTGTTCAATTAGCCTGATCAATTCTAGGCTTATTGTAATGTGACTTCTTTGAAAGGCTAGCATAATGTCTCTCTCTCTTTCTTGTGTTAATACAATTGGTCAGGTTTTCAAACACCCCTTGAAAACATGGTTTCACCCAGGTTTACTAGCATGCATGTAATGGTCTCAGTTGCTTTTTTGAGTTAAAATTTAGCAGAATTTAAATAATTACATCTCGTGTTTGTGTCGTGCTTGTATTTAAAGTGACTTAGAAATGGAGATGGATATAGGAAATACATTTAACAGCAAAGAAAATATGCAGGACAATGATAGTATAAATAACTTCAAAGAAGAAATATGATGTATGAAGTTGAAATTTAATGGAAAAAATGAAAGAATACAGTAGTAAGAATGACTATGTAATTAAAAAATGTTGGACGACTTCAAGTGTAAATGAAGTGGTCCATGAAATTTTAGATTTATGAAACTGACAAGAATAAAAGTAGCAAGCAGTAGAACTAATTAAGAAATATGATACAATGGAGGTCAGGGAAAAGCGACTTTTAATTAGAAAAGATAAAGCATTGACAATCCTGTTGTGATAATTCCTTCCTATTGAGAAATATTTTGATATATTATTCCAATATCATTGCTCAACAGGTCATTGAGGTCGTAATAAAATGTTATTTGCTACGAAAAATAAGTTTTACATTCCAAGACAGCTGTTGAGGTATTTGTATCGCTATATAAAATGTGCAATTTGAAGAAGTCTCAACATCACAAAAATATTGTTGTACGACCAATTACTAATCAATCAAATCAACTTGGCTTCAAAGATTGAAATCCTCCGGGGCCAAGTTGATTTGATTGATTTTCAATCTACTTCCCTGTAGAGACTACAAATGATTAATGAACTATCAAGATCACACAACAAAATTTTGTGTTTTTTGCCCTTTGAAAACAAAACGTGCAGCAGAAGTTGCACTGCTGAAAATATTTTTAGACTTTGATGTGCCTTATATTTTGCAGTGACAATGGAAGAGCATTTACAGCTAATTTCATTGAGCAACTTAGTTATATGGCCTGAATGTAAAATAGTGCACAGAAGACCCCAACATTCACAATCCCAGGGGCGTATAGAGTGATGCAATCAGAATGTTGAAAATATGTTAAGTGCATGGATAGATGGTATTATAGGCTGCCATTTCGTCCAGTGGTAAAAGAACTCTTCTAAGCATTGAGTTATAGGCAGAAGTCTGTATACAGCATATACAGCACTCTGGATCAGAACCAAAATTAGGATTAGGGTCAATGAATATTTCATCAGAAATTTTACAAACTCTTCATAGTGAAGATTTGATGCAACTTAAGGAAAATAGCTTAGAACGAGAAGCTGTTGAGGAAGTAAATGAAAATCAGATGGGAATTTTTGAGAAAGAGGCTTGTTCTGTGTGTGATCCAAATGAATCACAAGTAATATGTTCATTGTATGTGATGAGACTTCATAAGAATTGTGTTCATAATATTGGAGGGACCTCTAAAGACATTAGTGACATTTATGTTTGCAGCACTTACAAACAACAAAATAAAATTGCAGAGAAATGTCAACAATCACACAGATGTCAGAAAAGAGTAACAGAAAAAATGATTGAAATTACTACCAATAAAAAACTAAAATGTTTTGAAGTTGGGGACTTCATTTTATTGAACATTCCAAAGGTTGAGTGAGTGCCATTAGACTGCCAAAATGTAATAGGAAAAATTTTTGATGCAGAAAATAATGTTTATCAAATTGGAACAAAGGGTGGCATAATTAAGACCTGGTTCAGCAGAATTGATTTCCAGATTTCTGGGATGCAAATTTTTGAAGACATTCCAGAAAAATATGTATCTCTACATGAAGCTGTGGCCAAAAAATCAAAGTTTGGGGGATTTGTCAATTGTAAGTGTATAGTATCAAAAACATTGTCAAACAAAAAAAATGCACATGTAAGAAGGTAAACCAATTATGCACATCAAAATGTCACAGCAGTTTATTGTGTGTAAATAAATAAATGGAACATTTGTGCCCCAAGTGAAAACTGTAAATCAGTATTTTTCATTTTTCCTAATTATTATACCATTTTTTTTAACAATTAATTTTGAACAAAAACGTCTAGCAATTTAATATTATTTTCATAAAAATTCAGTATTATTAATTTTTGATGTAACAGTGTTACTCTGTTTTATTCATTGCCATATCACAAATATATTGTAATTATTATTTATTATTCTTGTTTATTAATTTTTATATTATTCATTTTTCTATCATTATTATGTTGTATTATGTTAATTATTTTAAGGTTACTTTACAATGATAATCTTTCTTAGACATCTGTCTTCTGTTTGTCTAATAAGCCTAGAATCGATCAGGCTAATTGAACAAACTGAAGTTCACTTTGTTAATTGCCTAAAACTCTGTAGGTTGATTGCAAAATGCCTAAGAAATGTAAGGCTGAATAGCAAATAGATGATGATTTTCCAATTTGCTGGGCTCATTGTAAAGTGATGACGCCCTTTACAATGAGCCAGATATACACAATTCGTCTATGATATACACACCTGACAGTTTTAATAACAATATCACTAAATCACAAGAAATTTTAATTATATAATACAAAAAATATGTTAATATATTTTATACATTTAAAATATTGAAATGGTAGAGTATGATTTCTGAGAAAACATTAAAAAATTTCATTCAGCTGAGGATTATTAATTGTTGGATTTTTTTTATATTTTATTAAATGGAAGATATGTGCAAATAATTAAGGATGATTGAATTACTGTGTTAATAGTTAAGTAATTTATTTATTAATAAATGACAGTTCTGTCAATTTCAGTATTCATTTTAGTCTATCACTAATTTCCAAATTTAGCAAATTATATTCTAGTTAAAGAATCCAATAATTGTATCATTTAATATAAACACACTAAGTTTGTAAATACATGATATAAATTTACTGGAAATTAATATCAAAACTCATTATTATTAAATAATATAAACTGTTCTCGAAATTTTAGAATAAAATATTTTACACTTCTATAAATGCTGTTTTTTTAATTTTGGATATTTTTTATTGTTTTCTAAAAACGTTTTTTTTTTTTAATTCTAATTAGGATGGGAGGTACTCAAGATGAAAGCAGACATGAAGTGGTAAGTTCACTTTCATTCTTTAAGTACTATACAATCATATTGTTGATGGATATCTTTTCTGCAATGAAATTCATTAGAAATTTATAAGTTTTCTAATGAATTTCAATTTGTGACTTTATATTTATGCTCTATATTAAAATCTGCAAGAAATATATTGTACTATCTTAAAAACTTTTGATATTAGGATATTTTCTTTGTTGGATTTATATACTAAAAATAATTGCTTGTTACGTGTACTTTCAGTCTAAGTTGTTTTAATTTATTTTATTATAAATTACATGTTTTATGTTATTAATACAATAGCATTATTATGGAAAGATGGAAAGTTTAAGACAGCTTAAATGCAAGCTAGTAATTTACCCAAAATTTAAAGGAGTACTTCAGGCTTAAAAGAATATAGTTACACAACCAGCTTCTGTCTATCTACAAGTAGACTGACTGTTGCACATGTATAGTATAGTGATATGTGTTTGCTTGCATGCGTGGGTGTGTGCAGCAGTCAGTTTCTCTACAGATACTACCAAGTAAATTGGTACATTTTGCTTTCGTAGGTTGCATTGGATTTTCTTGATATACATGATGCAAATATAAAACAAATGTTTTTTCTTCTAAATATTTGAATATACAACTGAAAAAAATAGTTGATTACACAAATTTAAAAATAAATTTGTCATGTGTTCCAAGTAAATGGAATTGACTGTACATGTTAGGACTAATCCATTTTGGCCCAATTAAGTGGTTGCCCCAATTAAACAAACTAATAATAAATTGTACAATAAAATATGTAATACATAGGTAAATAAATAAGTAGGTAAAAAATAATAATTAGGTACCTATTTTAATGCTTTATTCAACCAAAATACAGAAAATATTTGTAATATAAATTTGCTAGACTCACGACAATAGATAACTGATTCATATAATGCTAGTGTTGCCAAATATTAGTAGTCACATAAACAAGGATTGACCATTCGATCCATTCCTGATCGAACAATTTTTCCTTTTTTTTTTTAGTTAGAACATGTTCTAACTAAAAAGGCAGAAAGAAAAGGATTTTTCCAAAAGTCATTTTATGGTTTTCCTTTGAGCACAGTTTCCTTTACTTGGAGATGGGCCACTTCGGCAGGAGCGTCTGTAGAATCTGCCAGCTCCAGATGCTGGTCTCAACGATTGAATGGTTGCTGTCCTAATCTAGACGTAATTATGCACACAGTACCTTACAAGGAACTCTAGCTGTCTTCTAACTTAGTCGAGAAACCTTAAACAATTGTCCAGTGACCTTTGTCCTTTCACTTTGAAGGGGATCGTTCGGTCCAATCCAGAGTAGGGTCACTAACTTGCATTCAGGTTCGTCTCAGATGAAGTCCTCGTGTGATACATCCTGCTATGCTGACCTCTCTAGAAAAATCAAATTGCCCGAGCAAGACAAAATCGCTTTGTCTCTGCCAACTGTTAGACCTACACGACATTAGTGTACGTAGTGTTGACATATTTTAAGAAGCTTCCTAAAATATATCAAAAATTGCTAAATACATTTTCGGCTACTGACCCGATTAAACAATTAAATTATGTATTAATTTATTAGTTTGGTTTCCGTTCTTTGAGATAAATACCCAATAAAGTGGCTGCCCCAATTAACTGGTGGACCAATTAAACAGAATCGACTGTATTTAGAATCTTTTGAATTTCTGTGAAAACATTATACTGATAAGAATTGTTATAAATATATATTTTATGGATTTAACAGATATGTTTTTATTTGAAAATACAGTAGGCTTCACTTATTATAATCATGGATATTGTTGTCATTCATTTAATATGATTAAAATTATTAGGTTCCAAAACATAAGTGAAAATACACTATAAAAACATTGCTTATGGTAATCAGAATTGAGTATGGTAATCATTAGCTTTGGTATGTAAGCATTTTTAAGCTGTCTTTCATATTGTCATCCTTAATATGTGTTGATAACACACTATCATTATCAGTTATCATTATTTGCTCACAATGCAATAGCTTAAATTGTTGGCATTTCTTACCTCAGTTAAACTTTAACAGTTGTTAAAGACAGTTAACAGGCAAGCAATACTGGATAAATTACTATTAATAAATAAAATAATTGTAAATAATAAATTTTTAAGATATATTGTATATTTCTTAATTGTTTTAATGTGTCCTTTTAATGTCAGTCAGTAAAACTAGAATTTCCACTAATTATGATCTTACTTATCCTGCTTACTGTTATCAATTGGTTATTGTTATCAGTATAGGCAGGCTCCAAAGTAATTATTTTAAGTGGATGCTGTATATATATATAATTTTAGATTAAATGAAATTAAACAACTAACTTTTTAAGGTATTTTAATATTTCATTAAAAGAAATTGTGAAATAAATATTAATTATTTTTGTAGGTTACTTATATATAGTTCTTTAATTCTAAGATGCATCCTGCTTTTGAAATTGAATTGTAAAATTTTTGATTGAGAAAAACTTTAAAATAATCAATTATATTAAGTTTTGTTAAGTGATAAAAAGTTAGAAACAATTTGAGTGCTATGAAATATAGTGGAACCTCGCTTAATGAGCATAATTCATTCCAGAATCTTACTCATACTGTGAAACATGTGTTCAACTTTTCTCATATAAATTAATGCATTCCACACCGAAAAAATTCTCAAATATTTTACGTATAATGTTTATTCAAAGAAAATTATGCAATATATATTGTTAAGGAGTGTGAATCATCATCATTTCTTCTAGCATGGAATGAACTAACCTGAAATGTGAATTTGATATGCAGAAAACAAAAAATAACGCAGATAATATGTCTGATAAACACACCAAACGATATGCCAAATTCTTGGGCTATGTAAAGGCTATAATTAAATATTAGAAAATAATTAATTTAACTAGAGGTTGACAGTTATGCTGCCATCTCATATTAAATTTAATGACCAATTCCAGTTAATTCCAGAAATGTCTAAATTAAAAATTAATTATTTATAATTATTAAAGTTAGGTTGTTGATGTTTATATGTAATATGTGTGATCAGAAGTGACACTAAGAGTATGTCCTACATGGCAGCATACAGCAATTGCAAGTGGAAAGAGTCTTTGCACATGCATCCAACTCACAAGCGACTTCTATCCAGAGTGGACGCATGTTGTTTACAAAATGGTGGCAAGACGACTTCATCGAATGCTTGCTATAGAAAATATGACAAGCATTAAAATGGTAAATTTGACAGGTAATTGTTATTACTAACTAGATACACAACAAATATTTAATCTTCATAGAATAATAAGTTAAAAAAAAGTTTTATTTTTAAAACATTACATTTACAAAATCAGAAATATTAAACTACATAAAAGATTATTAAGTAAAGTACATACAACATATATACACAATTTATTTGTCATTCTGTTTTCATTCATCTACAAAATCAGCCATTTTGTTTTTTGGAAGCATGAGCAGTGGAAGCGGCGATCAAACTTGCTTGGTAGAAGTGTTATCTGGTGGTCACTGTATGCTAAATGCAGTTACTCTGGACATGCATATTTGCTTGAACCAGTTTGTTTGCTCTGCTTGGAAGCATGTTCACGCTCACAGTTGCTGGATACTGCCACATAGTATGTGCCCTAAGATGCTAGAGGAACAAGTGCTAAACACAGACTGATGGAGCATGTGCACAATCCAGGACTTCCCTTCTCCTCGTCATTCATTTTGTAAAATGTTGCTCATTAAGCAAGTTATTTTTTCACAATTTGCTTTTCTCGTTAAGCAAGGTTCCACTGTACATAACATTTTTCAAATTTTTTAAACCAATAATTGGTAATTTAATATAATCAATACAGTTGATTCTACTTAATAGGGACATGTTGGGACTAATCCATTTTGACCTAATTAAGTGCTGCCCCAAGTAAACGAACTAATAATAAAATTCTAAAATAAGTAGGTAAAAATAATTAGGTACTTATTTTAATTCTTTATTAAACCAAAATACAGAAAATATTTGTAGTATAAATTTGCCAGACTCATGATGATAGATAACTGATTTGTGTTGCCAGATAATAGTAGTGATGTACACAAGGGTTAACCATCAATCTGTTCCTGATTGAATGATCTTCCTTTCTCCCTTTTTAGTTAGAACTTGCCTGGGTTCATCCAAAAGTCACCTTACAGCCTTTCTTTGAGCACAGTTTCCTTTACTTGGAGATGGGTCATTTCGACAGGAGTGTCCATAGAATCCGGCAGCACCGGATGATAGTCCCAACGATCAGATGTCTGCTGTCTGAGTCTAGATGTAATTGTGCATACAACACTTCTAAGGAAACTCTAGCTCTCTTCCAACTTGGTTGAGAGATCTCAAAAAACTGTCTTGGGGTCTTTGACCCTTTGCTTTTAAGAGGATTGCCCACTCCAATTCGTATAAGAGTCAGTAGCTTACATTCAGGTATGCCTCAGACAGGATCTCAGTGTGATACGTCCCTCTATGCTGACCCTCTCCAGAAAAACTAAATTGCCCAAGCAAAGGACAAAATTGCTTTGTCTCAACCATTAGGCTTACACAACATTAGTGTCCATAGTGTTGACATATTTTCAGAAGATCCCTATAATACAGGGGTGGCCAACCTGTGGCTTGCGAGCCACATGCGGCTCTTTGAAGGATTATTTGTGGCTCTTGATAAATGTACCCGTTGGGAAAATTCAAATTTTTAAAATTTTTTTACATCAATCCTGAAGAAGGTCTATGAATTAGACCGAAAATGTTAGAGAACTATCCAAAAGTAGACTGCATTTTAAAGGTATAGTGGAATGTAGTAATTAATAATGTAGTTAGAGATTTAATAATTGTACCCGAGTTCCCTTTTCATTTTTGTGTTGTTATATTTTAAAAAATTATTATCGTTCCGTATGTGTTTCAAAATGTCTTTTAAATTACTAACAACAAATATGAAAGACTAAGTGCAACGTTGTAACAAATTTCATTTCCATCCAAGTTAAGAATGATATGACTCATTGAAAACTGCGCGAACGAACATAAACAGTGGCGTAATCGTTCGTTATCGACCGACCCCAGACCAATTTTGAATTTGTAAATTGTCATTGCAATGGACAGTTGACGTTGTGCTCTGGAGGAAACAATTTGTATCACTCTTGCTATGGATATAATTTGTAATCTGGAATTTTTTGCATACCTTTTTAATACGTATTTAATTGCGGCTTGTGAAAAATTTCAAATTTTGAAAAATGGCTCGGACTATCAAGGAGCTTGGCTACCCCGACTATAATATATCAAAAATTGCTTAATTCCTTTTCTGCTGCTGTCCCAATTAACCAGTGGCTCAATTAAACGGAATCAACTGTACTGTCTTATTTTCATATGTTGAAGGCATTTTAGGCATTAAAAAAGAGTTTAATTTAAACATTCATTACTAGCAAAGCTCATTTGAAGTGATATGATCATTGAGCAATGTAGCTGAAAACATTTGTTATTAATGCATAACAAACCATTTACTTGTGATGAATGCTTATTGTTGTTGTGGACTCTAACTTACTACAGAATTTAAGTCATTTCTCTATTTCAGAAAAATAAAATTGGGTTATAAAAGGTATCTTAGAATTTGAGAAATATATTTGAACAGAAATATAGTAGATATAAATTAGTTTGTATTGTTTTACTTAGTTATTATTTAAAACTTGCACACAAAAATAGTACGCTATTTATGTTTAATTAATGGTGTACTATTTTTATGTGCAAGTTGCTAATTAGTTGTTTCATGACAATCAAAATACACAGACATCACATAGTTTTGAACTCAGGATGTCTATCATGAACTTCTAATAATTTCAGCCAGGATTGTTTTGCATCAAACTGCTGGCTGATTCACTGATGTCTCTCTGAAAAGATGAAGGGTTTGTAAGTGCCATACAAGAAACTATATAAAACATATCTTACTCGACATACACTTAAAGATGACACTTCCTACAAGTGTCATCTTTAAGTGTATTGTGACTTGTTTTATAGTCATGCACAAGACTATGAAACACATCACATTTGGTTTCAAGCTGTTAACATAAACTGGCTATTGATGTAATCAAATAACAAATATAATACATCAAAAATTTGAACATAAACACAAACAACTACAAATACAGGAACTGTACGATAGATATATACTTCAGATGGTCATAGAAAACAACACAAACACGCACAAAATATACTACGATTAAGCTGTAATCACAGACAAAACAACACATCACAACAGACTGGACATCACATTCAATAACAAACATAATAAAATCATATATTTAATAAACATAGCTATTCCAAACAACATACAAATTACATACACTGAAAAAATTAATAAATACTCAGAACTTGCCCATAAAATAAAGCATCTGTGGAGAATGGATAATGTGTTTATTTTGCCAATAATCCTTTCTTGCACAGATATCATGCCACATACACTACACAGAAGTCTTGCAACATTAGGGCTTCAAAAAAGCATTTACATTGCACTACATACTGCAGAAGGTTAAAAAATGACCCCCCAAGATTTTTACATTTTTGGACTCAGGACACCTTATAAATGTTGAGAAATGCAAAGTAATTCAGGGTTTTTTCTGTATGTATGGATGTTAATTTGTGTGGGGCATGATTTTGTTCACCCTGTTTGAAGTTTAATAACTTGTACTTTTTGTTGAAATTCTAAGATTTTGCAGGGAGGTTTGTGTATTAGGGGGATTGATGCTATTAAAGTTTGGTGATTTAAAGGTTGAGGAGGTGGAAAGATAAAGGGAGTTATGTGTGTATTTCCAGTAGGGTCAGACTTATTGTAATGATGATTTTACTTGTTGTTAGTATTTACAATTTTTTATAAAACCCATCCCTATCCTCAAAATTTAGCTTTTTGCCATTTATAAATAGTTAAAAATATGAATAATTTTTAATAAAATATGATAATAGGTGGCACCATCAAATATTGTCTGGAAATTTAAGTAGCTCATTGCTGGAGTTTTTTAAGATGCAATAAAAATAACTTACTAATACAGTAGAGCGTCAATTATCCGAATCAATTGGGAACTGGGGTTGTTCGTAAAATAGATTTTTTGGATAACTGATTATACACTATTAATATAGTATATTAGTATATTACAATAATAGTATATTAATATATCCCATGTTTAAATTTTTCTCTGTTACGTGTCTCTTTGCATTGAATTTTCGTCGATGTTAAGCCTAACAAAAATTTCTATAATAATAATCGTGGCTATTGTATCATTAAAAATTATTTGTTTATTTTGTACAAACAAAATAAACTAATAAAACTATAAAAATGATACTTAAGAAGTTAATCTAGTATCAAAAATGTTTGATTCAGCATGACACAGTCTGACTGGAACGCTTTCAGTTAACCGATGTTTTGGTTGATCAACATTCAGATAATTGATACTCTACTGTACATTCTTTGGCTCATTTTCATTTGAATGACCCTAATAATATAAAACTTACAAGATTTAATCAATAATTTAATTACAAGATATTTTAATGTTCAAGGACTTTATATTAATTAATGAAATGTTTTCTTATAGGTTTAATGTGGAATGTTTTTTGAAACTTGATATAGCAAAATGATTCAAATCATTAATTAAGGAGCCAACATTTTATTCTGTTGAAATGTTTTTAGGAAATCTTTTTCCAACTTTGGCGATTTACTTAAATCTAGCTTCAGAATTGAATAGATACTTTTGAATAAAACATTTTAAAATGCATTATTCAAAAGAATTTGTTTGATTTTGAAGCTAGTTTATACAAACTGCCAAAGTTGGGAAGAGAGAACTTGAGAAAATGTTTTGATGGAATAAAAAAAAATTGGGTCCTTGAATGATTTGGTGTTAATTTATGATCAAATTGCATGAAGTCACTATTTAACTGTTCGAAGAATTTCAAAACAACTTTATCGTGTGCGTAATAAAAAAAAATATGTTGGATGTACAAGTTTGGTTGTTTTAATAACTTGGCTTAATTTAAATTGGACAGAAAAATATACTAATTAATAGTTTATTTTATTGAAAGGTAGGTAATAACGTCCTTATAAAACTTCAGTAAACAGATTAAAATTACTTATACCAGTGTTTCTCAACCTTTTTCTCATCACAGACCAGTAAAATTATGGATAATTTACATGGACCAGCAATTAAATGAGACTATGAATTATGCTCATATATGATTATCTAGAGTTACTGTACATAACAAAGTACCTATAGTAACTCTAGATTACTGTTTAAATGTCACCCATAATCAACCGTGCCAGCATCAGTACAAAAAAAAAATATTTTTCTGCGGACCAGTGGTTGAGAAACACTGATCTGTACTATCCTGCATCATAAAATTAACAGATAAAATTACATTTTTAGACAAGACAATCTTTATAAAAAATTTTTATATCTTTTAAGGAAATTAGTAAATCTTAAAAATGAGACAGTTTGTAAATAAATATCTTAAATCTTTTAAATTAAATAATATAAACTAGTTACATGTCTTTTCTGTAATTTAATTCTTCATTTAATGATATCATTCTGAAACTCTGTGAAAGATATATATATATTTACAATGAAAACTTTTAGCTAGTTATCTGAAAAATTCTTTAAAAATTTCTTAATTCATTAAACATTTATTTTTATTATTATGTTGAAACAAAATATCCTAGAATGCAGAAAGATTATAAATGTTGCTATTAAATATATTAATATATTAGTTTTTTTTAATGACTACTCTCTTACGAATAAATTCATGTATATTTTGCTTTTTTAAACCTATATCTATTAAAATTGTTAAACGTTGAATAATTTAAGTAGTAGTAAAGACATTTTCTGAGTCCATTTCAGTGTTTCTATTATCAGCTTATTCAGCATGACAAATACATCATACAACATATTAAAAAAATATTTATTATTATGTCAGTTGAAAATAAAATATCAAATAAATAATAAAACTAATGTAATAAATTTTGTATCATTTATGTACATGTATACTCTATGTAAGATAAATTTTTCTACTAAGCAAAATCACCTCTGTCTTTTTCAGTAAAGACTATCTTTTTTGTGGCTTTAATGGAAAGTTACCTGTATCTTGTAACAATAAGTTCTGTTTTCCATATTCTTAGTACATAAAGACATGCAAACACTGTTTTCTCTTCACAATATTTGCATCCCTAAAATATTTTAAATTATTATTATTGTTATTTTTTGTACTTTTATTAAGCTTATATTGAAAGCTGTAAATATAACTTTGTGATTGTTGAAATTCTATAAATGCCTGGTCTTATTTCAGTCTGTTTATCTGCCACCAATCTGCTTATCTGTAACAATCTAATAATTTTTTAATCAAATGATAAATCATTTTTAAGAAAATAAAAATAGAGAAGTGAAACAAAGTCAAGCTGATAATTTCTATTTCTTTAACTTTTTACCAGTTTTGCTATTTTATTTCAATGACAATAACTTTGTCTTCTTCCTTCTTTCACTTTATTATCACTTCTATACTTTTTAAATTTATTTATATTACTTTTCACTCAATATATTAACTCTGGAAATCATAAACTAATGTACAATAAATTTAATTTGCTTTGAAAGTTTTTCAGGAACAAAAAAAATAGCTAATTCAAAAATTTACTTAAAACATATCTTATAT
The DNA here is from genome assembly GCF_000671375.1 of Centruroides sculpturatus. NCBI lineage: Eukaryota > Metazoa > Arthropoda > Arachnida > Scorpiones > Buthidae > Centruroides > Centruroides sculpturatus. Next base: position 680,490 of record NW_019384398.1, read on the forward strand.
AAAAACTAGCAGACCCCGTCACGTGTTGTTGTTGCTCAAAATGTATCTATTATAAATTTATAACATTTCCTTGTGGGGGGAATTTTTCGAAGAATTTCTTTTTAGTGTACATTTTGTTGACCTATAATAGGGTACCTATTAAAACGCCTATTTTGTTGATTTAATAGGGTACCTATTAAAACGCAAAAAACCACATCTAAAATAGTATAAATAGAAGCAGAGTTCTTTACGGTAAGCCTTAATCCTAACCATCTCCCTTCAGTGGGGGGAATTTGACACATATATTATATAAAAACACGTGCGTATTCGAATGCAGCGTTGTGTCAAAATTTCAAAGGAATCGGTAGGAACAAACGAACATTACATTTTTATTTATATAGATAGATAGATGATGATCTGCTTTAGTTCATTTTCACAGAAAAGCATAATGCCTCACAGAAAAGCAAACTTAGGGCGTCGTACTCGTAGCGCCATCTGTTGGACATAAAAGCCTTAACCTAGATTATATATTTTAATTTATATGAATGTTTAACGGAATAATATACAGTCTATGTCCACCCTGAGGTTCCATTTTAAATATTGGTGAAAGAATTTTTGAAATCGGATGAGTAGTTTCGGAGATTACCTGCTACAAACAAACTTACATACATACTTACAAACATTACCTCTTTATAATATTAGTATAGATAAGTTACTAGTTATTACTTTCATCAAAATTTTAAATCACTGAGTGCTTATACATATATAAATCTATACAGATATAAAACAAAATGCATGTACAAATTATATTTTCATATTGTAGACATAGTACACAGTTTTATATCAGTCATTATGCTTTTATTCATATGTTCATATTATACTTTTCTAATTGAAAACAAGCACTATTTTTATATAAATTTAGTATTCCAATTGAATAAATCATAATTGTCTGTTTAGAGGTATTGGTGATACAATAATAATAATATAATATAGAATTTTACCTAAATGCAAAAATTTCCAGCAACAAAACACCCAAATTCAACCAAAAACAACCAAACAATTGTCTTAATTAATTGGGCTATAAACTTCCATTATTAATGATTTAGATACTAAGTAATTTGGTATTAGAGGTAGACATTAGGCACCATCTCTTATCTAAATTAATAATTTATTAACTAATTTAGAACCATCTGGAAGAAAAGAACTAGCCTGGAGCGGGACTCAAACCCACAGCCTTCGCTTACTGTGTGGTGCACTTGCCAGTTACACTACTTGGACTTTTGAACAATTCTTCACTTCCAGATGTATTTAAACTTTAGATATAACCATATGCAACATTTTTTCCAGGTGGTTCTAAGTTATTAAAAAATTATAATTATTAATTTAGATAAGAGATGGCACCCACCATCTACCTCTAGTACCAAATTACTTAGTATCTATTTATTAATAATAGTGGATTTATAGCCTGATTAATTAAGGAAATCTCTATCAAATATCTTTAACAAAAGCCATCTATCTTCATTCCAACAAAGAGGAACCCTGAACTCTGATTCTTATTGTGTTATAAGTAACTGCCATATGTTCAATGTGATTTAGTTCTTTTATTCTCTGATAAGTGGGTACATTGGGTATGCATTATCATCATTTTTTTTTCTTTTTTCATTTTTTGGGTATATGCTTGTATACATACTAGCACACACTATGGAAAAACAGTCAACCATAGAGCAAGGCCCTGCCAAACACCGAGGCAGTTAAACTCTTCATTCTCAATTATGAAGTGGAAATGCACTGATTTTATACCCAGATTGCTAAAAATTTTAATCTTCAACATTTTTATAAAAGATATCATACTATACACAGGTTATTTACCAATAGTAAAGATGCCTTAAACAGATTACGAGCCCCCGGGTACATATTGTTCCTTTTTGTTCCTTTATTGTTGAATCTGAACCAACAGACTGTTAACGTATATCAGCTCCTATTACAAGTTCCTAGACATGAGCATTAAAAAGCCTACAAGCCATTTGTTAACTTTAGTTCCTATATTATTTTTAGTGTTTTTGTTTTTATTTTTAAATGTTAAATAAATCAAATTTGTAAAAAATGTGTAATATATCATTTGTAAAATTAATAATGTTTTTTGTCATTTATTTTATCTTATAATTTACAAAGTACATCATATCCTGTGAGAATCTGGGAGTTGTTTTTCCGTAAATTTTAGCAAAAAGCTAAGTGATAAGAAGCTTTTCTTTGTTCCTATCTGTTTCCCACGGAATTAGAAAATAGACAAGTAGGTGTTATTTTAATGGTAAACAATCAACTAAGAAACTCGTGTTAAAAGGGGGGTCTTTGATGCAATAAGAACCCCTCTCATTGATCTGAGAAAGTTTCAAATTGAAGTTATAACAACTTATTATTGACGCGTGAGAAGGTCGAAAGTTAAACAATATAGCAATGAAAAGAGAACAACAAGTCTAATTCCCACTGCCCTAGCCAGACTGTTGATGATACATTGAAGGTATCATCACTAGAAAACAGTCATGAGACTAAATTCCCACACTCGAGAAGGATATAACAGCCATATACCCCATCATTGGGGCAGACATCTCCAGGAAGAAGCCATATAGATTGTGGCTCTCTCCTCCATATGCCAAGCGGACTTCACCATAGAACAGGTGACCACTAGCTCCCACCATACTTCAGTCCCTAAGGATTATCTTTAACTTTGTGAATTGTGCAAGTGTCGCCCAAATGCTTCCCCAGGCCTCCCTGGATAATTTACCACTTAGACTATGGCCACAACTGTATGGAGGTATGATGATTGATAATTAACCGATTTATGTGCACTCTCTCTTGGTCATCTTAGATATTAAACTAGAGTGCATATATAGCCCATAAAGATAATCCCATAGATATATATATATATATGATTCAATATGTGCTTGTCTGTGCATATAACTGTAATTGTAGCTGATTATTGTTTCATATGCTTTATTTGTATATTAAATTTATTTGTTTAGTTAATTGGGTGTTGACTTCAATTATTCGAAACAGACATTCTTTTGACTTACCCACAACACTCCCCACTCAATAAAATAGCCCTTTTATTTAAAGCCATCCAGTGACGCAGTGAGCGGCTGTTACCAGTCTGATGCCGATCAAATGGTTTAGAGCTTTTACCCTCTAACCCCAGCTTCTCACATATCCTGTTTGGAATGTTTTTCCATTTTTGAATATGTTCTTCCTTGTTCTATCTGTGGAATGGCCTTTTTACCTGAGAAAGGCCTATTAATGCTGCCAAAAACATTTTGTAATTTCCATTAAGTGCTATCTACAGGAGTAAGTATATACAGTATTAGTGTCAATTGTCAACTGTGCCAACTTATTGATAATTTATTATACTTATCAATAAATTTATTATTTGGTATACTAATAAATTATTTTGTACAATTTATTAGAAGTAATCATAAGTGGTGAATTCTTTGTACTGAATTGACTAATATTTAAACTGAGAAAAATGATATATAAGAGTAATACTACTAGCTTTTCTGTAAATTTATTAAGATCATAATTAAAAAGTAAATAAATACTGTAATTCTAAATATTAGATAATTACAGTAATGTTAAATCATTGCTTTTTCAAGTATTGTCTAAATCTTTAGAGTAAAACAAATACAGAATGCATATACAGTAATACCCCGAACTTACGCAATAGGTGGGTCCGAGCGGTAACCGCGTAAGTTGAATTCGCGTAAGTCGGGGTATAATTTTGCATATAAATACATACAAATAATTAATTTTTAATTGGGGCCGGAGACTAAAGAAAACAATAATTTAGAAAAAACTGTTTAATAAAATTTTAGATAATACATATGTATAACAAATTAGGCCTATATTATTTTACAATTGTTCACATTTACTTGATTATCACGCCATAATTTTAACATTGTTTCCATCTCAGCAATAATACCATGACATTTACGAATGATGCTTGAATTTAAAGATTGAGCATTTTTCACAGCTTTGAGAATTTTTTCTTTGCCTTTTATAATTGTTCTGACTGTCGATTCCGATAGATCAAACTTCTTTGCCAATTCACAAATTTTCATTTTTGTATCGAAGTCTTTAATAATAGGTACGTTCGTAAAGTGAAACGAGTTAAATGCGTTAGTAACGAATCGTTTGAAAAGTCTAACGAAATAGGAATAACGATGACTTCATTCTCGTTTACCCCTCGATGTGGGTTCCTGTCCATGGTGAGGGGACCTCCCAGAGATGGTTTAGTAACTTCTCTTTACCATCCCTGGGATCTGAACGCCCACCCACGTGTTTGCCGTGCGTGGTATCCCGTATGCCGGAAAGTGGGATCCTGGTAGTTGAGGGGCAACATAATGTCCCCAACACACTGCTTTGGCCCCTGCTTCGGATAAACGGGAGGCTCAAATCAGGTTCTGTTTGAGTCAATCGGCTGGTCGTTGAGTCATTCTTGACCTCGGCCTGGAGTCAACTGATCGATGCAGACCGGGTGGACACGTCAGTCTAGATGTGCTCTTCTTGACTGCATTGTGAGGGTATAGCTCCTGGGAAACCCTGGTGTGACATTCTATGGGAATCACCCATGTGACGGCATCCCCTTGTTGGGCCCCATAGTGGGTGGGGTCACTAGGAGCTGAATAGTTATTATTAAATATGGATTCATTAAAATCAAAAAACATGTACCAATGCATTGCCGCCAAAGGAGGTTAATTCTTCCAATCAACCATTTTATCTCATCGTCCATGCTGCGGGAGAAACACCTTTCTAAACGTTCCCCCTTTTTGATTCAGAAACTTCTCGAATCGACCATTGGGTATCTTAAAAAAATCCAAAAGTTGAGGTCAGGAGATCTGCTCGTAGAAGCAGCCTCCCCTCAACAGTCTGAAAAGCTTTTGAAAATGAAATCTCTAGGAGACATACAAGTCACCATCACACCACACAAGAGTTTAAACTCATCACGTGGTGTGATATCGGAGGCAGATTTGATGTCTGAAAATGAATCAGATATCCAGATAGGCCTTTCAGATCAAGGTGTCACTGCTGTCAGACGCATTTCTATCTGGCGTGATGGCAAGGTGATACAGTAGAACCTCGAAAACTCGACCTAATGTGGACCGAAGGGTGGCCGAGTTTGTGAAAATGCCGAGTTATCGGGAATGGGGTTAAAAAAGAATAAGTACGAGTATTTCCTCAGAAAATACTGTACTGTACTTGTACAGTATTTACTTGTACAGAATATAACAGAGAATAAACTGCCCAAATACCCTTAAACAAAGGAAAAGTACGTCCTTTATGAAGGCATAGAGCCACTACATGAAAATGAAAATTAATGAATACACTGTGTACAGTAATTTACCTGATAAGACAGACCTCAGAAAAATACTTTATGAGAGCTTTTATACTTTTATAAAGCTGTCTATAATGAAAATTAATTAACTAAGGATTTTTTCGCCCTGCCAAGGTGTGGACCAGTTATCCGGAGTGCTAAGTTATCGAGGGACGAGTTTTCGAGGTTCTACTGTACCTACAAAACATCTTATCCTCATGTTCAACAAGCCAACATTGCCATCTTCTGTTGCAGCAGGATATCTCTGTTGCCCAGTTCACCCGTACATCCCAAACCCGCTGCGTTGCTTTAAATGCCAGCGGTTTGGACATTCACAAACATCTTGCCGTGGAAAAAGTGCATGCGCTCAGTATGGAAAAGAAGATCATGACAGTACTGAGTGTACAACTACTCCATGTTGCATCAACTGCAAAGACGCCCATCCTGCCTACTCTCGGAAATGCCCTGCATGGCAGAGAGAGAAAGAGATTCAGCGGGTAAAAACTGTAAACAATTTATCTTACCCAGAGGCTCGGCGTTTGGTTACTTCAAGTGCTCCTTTGAAAGAAAAGACATTTGCGGCTGCTGTGAAGTCTACAAAGACACTTGGGGTTCAAACTGATATTTCTGTTTCCCCAAAGGAATCTGTTACTCGCCATGCAAAATGTTTAATACTCCCATCACAAAAAACACCAGAAAAGGAGAATACAAGAGTTAAAACACCCCTACCTAAAACAGGGGTAGTAACGAGAAACCTGGGTTCTAAAAAGGCTAGCAAGAACCCACTAAACAAACAGAGTGAAAGCAGCTCTCTCTAAATGTAAAAAATCAGAAGCTCACTCTATGAGTGAGTTTTCTGATATCTCTGACGAAGAGACTAATATGCAGGTGACAAAACCAACGTCACCCCCAAAAGAAAAACCCCCTGTCAAATTAAAGAGGGATACCATTACTAAAAATGCTGCCTCAAACACATAATGGATTATAAAATAACCCAATGGAACTGTCGTGGTTTCCGCAACAACTTCTCTGACGTTAAACACTTGACATCATCTACCCAATCTCTCTGCGTCGCATTCCAGGAAACCCATCTGAAACCTGGAGAAAATATTTCTTTAAAAGGATTCGATCTCTACCGCAAGGATGATGATAGCCACAACCGTGCCAGTGGAGGTGTGGCTATACTGGTTTCAAACCGCATCCCATCCTTACCGGTACAAATAACAACTGATTTGCAAGCTGTGGCAGTCAGAATTTCAATTGGAGTAACTGTCACAGTTTGTTCTATATACTTGCCCCCAGAAGTCAGAGTCAATGAGGATGAATTGGATTCATTAGTTGAACAGCTGCCAACTCCATTCCTTTTACTGGGTGATTTCAATGGCCACAATCCTATGTGGGGCAGTCCCGATATCAATCGTCGAGGCAGAGCCATCGAAAGATCTATCGGCAATCAGCAAATCTATTTATTTAATACTGGAGAAGTGACATACTTCCATGCTCCAGCAAGGACATTTACTGCTATTGATCTCTCCTTAGCAAGCCCAAACTTGTTTTCAGCATTTTCATGGGAGGTTGGATCTAATCCACTCTCTAGCGACTACTTCCCAATATTTCTAAAATACCAAGGCAGAGAAAGCAGTGAAACAGCCCATCCACCACGCTGGAAACTTGAAACGGCAGATTGGCCTGCATTCTCCTCTTTGGCTAACATCACTGAGGAAATGGTCAATACTGCAGATATCAATGATGCAGTTGAGTTTGTCACTTCCAGTATCATTCAGGCAGCAGAAAAAACAATGGGGAAAACATCAACTAGATATCCAAAACATCCTAAACCATGGTGGAACCAGAATTGTGAGGCAGCATTTAAAGCACAAAAGAAAGCATGGGGGATTTTTAGAAGATACCCCACTGCTGAAAATTTGGTTGCTTTTCAAAAAGCAAAGGCAAATGCCAGAAGAATAAGGAGGCAAAGCCAAAGGGATTCTTGGAGGAAGTATGTTTCAAGCATAACATGTTCCACTAGCTCAAAAGCAGTCTGGGATAAAATCCATAAAATTAATGGGAAATATGCTTCTCACTCTCTGTCCATGCTGGAAAATAATGGCCCAATAATCAGTGATATACAAGGTATTGCTGATTTACTGGTGAAACATTTTCTGCTTCATCCAGCAATATTATGTATCCAAGGAATTTTCAAGCTTATAAAGCACAAAAAGAAAAACAAAATTTAAATTTTTATTCTTCGTCTAATGAGGAATTAAGGAATATAATGTGCCATTTACCAGCATAGAACTACATACAGCAATCTCTTGTTCAAGGAATACTGCTGTAGGCCCGGATAAAATCCACTATAGCATGATTTAAAATTTGTCAAATAATTCCCTTTCTAATCTTCTGAGTCTGTTTAACAGAATATGGACAGAACATACTTTTCCCGACTCTTGGAGGCTATCTATCATTATTCCCATTCCCAAGCCAGGTAAAGATTGCAAGAATCCCTCTAATTACAGACAATCTCTCTGACAAGTTGTCTTTGTAAACTCCTAGAGAGGATGGTAAACAGACGCCTGATGTTCCTCCTAGAGGAAAAGAACTACTTTTCACCACACCAGACTGGATTTCGTAGGAACAGAAGTACCACGGACAATTTAGTAAACCTTGAAACATCTATACGCGAAGCGTTTGTTAGACGCCAGCACTTAGTGTCTGTATTTTTTGATATAGAGAAGGCCTACGATCGCTGCTGGCGATACACAATACTTCGTGATTTGCACAAATTCGGATTGCGTGGTAATTTACCAGCTTTTATAAAAACTTCCTGCAGAATCGAAGATTCCAAGTCAGGATGGGCAACACTTTATCTAGGCCTTTCACACAAGAAGAAGGTGTCCCTCAAGGCTCTATTTTGAGTGTGACTCTGTTCCTAATCAAAATTAACAGCATAGCTAACTGTCTTTCTCCCAGTGTAAAACATTCTCTGTACGTGGATGATTTTCAGATCTCCTGCCAGTCTAGTAATATGAGTTTCATTGAGAGACAACTGCAAACCTCCCTAAATCGCATAGACAATTGGTCCAAGACCAATGGTTTTACTTCTAATACAGAGAAGACCTCATGCATCCACTTTTGCCGAAGGCGTGGTATGCACCTGGATCCGGAAATTCACCTAAATGGGGTTAAAATCCCAATGGTCAATGAGGCAATGTTCTTGGGAGTTTCATTTGACCCTAAACTGACGTTTTTACCACACTTGTGCAATTTGAAGAGTGCAATTTGAAGATGTCTAAAATCTCCGAACCTTTTAAAGGTACTGTGCTGCTCATCCTGGTGAGCAGACAAATGTTCTATGCTCAGGGTTTATAGGGCCCTTGTCCACTCAAAGCTGGATTATGGATGCATTGTTTATGGCTCTGCGCGAGAATCTATTCTTTGGATTCTGGATCCTATCAACCATCAAGCATTACGCTTGTGCACTGGTGCTTTTCGAACTTCTCCTGTACAAAGTCTGTATGTGGAGGCTTATGAGCCTCCACTATCTCTCAGGAGAGAACAGTTGTCTCTTTTTTATTATATAAAACAAAAATCTCTTAGTAAACCTTCAGTTGATTGTACGGTATTAGATGCTCAGCTGAAAAGGTTATTTGAAGCTCGTCCAAATAGTGTCCCTCATTTGCCATAAGAATGGAGAATGTGAGCAGCAAGATTGATCTGAACACAGGCAACATTTCACATGTCGAGATCTGTAGTATATCACCTTGGTCAACTCCTTTGATAAGTGTTGACCTTAGCTCAAAGCAATTTCCTAAGGAATCCACGCCAGACTACGTCTACAGACAGCACTTTGCAGAAATTCAACATCATGACAGGAATTTAATTCCTATTTTTACAGATGGATCTAAATCTGATGATTACGTTGGCTCAGCCTTCGTCTGCCAGGATGAAATTGTGGCAGAACAAATTGCATTGAATTCTTCAATTTTTTCTGCAGAGTTGCATGCTATTTATTTAGCTTTAAAATATATAAATAGGAAAGGTCATCGTTGCTGTGTGATTTACACTGACTCAGTTAGTGCACTTCAGGCTTTGATCTCGTGTGAACCTAGTTCTCACTCTATAGTGATTAAAATTCATAATCTTATTTGCCATCTTCTTACGAGGAATATCTCTATAAAATTTTGTTGAGTACCTGGACACGTCGGCATAAGAGAGAACGAAGAAGCTGATGCAGCTGTAAAGGCAGCTAGTCCTTCACAGCATGAAATGTCTGTATCGAAGGAAGTGATTTGAAGCTAGTAGTTAAGAAACGACTGGCAGAGCGATGGCAAAACATGTGGAATGCACAAATCCACAATAAACTATACGAGATCAAGCCGAATATAGAAAATTGGACATGTAACAAACATTATGACGGGAGATCTGAAGTAATTCTTACTCGTTTGAGAATTGGGCATACTCGGTTGACTCATCTATACCTTTTGAAGGGTGAAGACCAGCCATTATGCCAATATTGTAACTGTACTGTAAGTGTTAAACACACACTTTGCAATTNACATGGATAATCCGAACTATAATTATTTATTTGAAAAAAATATTATGTATAATATGTATTATACATACATACATATAATCAAATCTTAAATTGTGATACATATTATAACATGCAACTAAACGAAACTTTGTATAAATGTACTCACTATTGTTTTCTCCTCCGAAAAGAAACATCCGACTTGAAAGAAGCGGCCTAACTAAAACCAGTCCAGCTGACTTCAGATACCCCCACCACCCGCTTCAAACATCTAAATACGAGTACGTGCACACTTATATGATGCGGAAACATGAAAGCGAGCAACTATTTAAAAAATACATACACGTATAATTATTTTTTTTAAATTAAATTCATGCACGGATAATCTGCACACGGATAATTGGGAGTTTACTGTATTTCTCAAACCTATTTAATGTCAGTTATATATAACTAACGTAGTTACATTTTTCAAGAATTGAATTAAATTTAATATATAATTTACATTGATATTTATACTGTATTTGGACAGAGTTTAATATCAATGTTTGAAAATTAACACATTTGAAATTTTTGCTAACAAAATTGTTAAAGAGGTGTCAATAATATTAACAGATGGATTTTTATATTATTAAAATTTATATTTTGATGTCCTCAGAATAGTAACGATATGGCATCTATCAAAGAGGAAGAACAACCAAGTTTAGAACCCATAGACGGCATTGTTCAACCTCCGTGTATTCCACCTCCTGATAAGCGCCACCGAAATAGTAATCAACTTCAGTTTCTGTTAAAGAATGTGATGAAAGCAGTATGGAAACATCAATTTGCTTGGCCTTTTCACGAACCTGTTGACGCTGTTAAATTAAATTTACCGGTAAGTAATAATGCTCCATTATAAAATTTATTAATGATTAAATTTTTGTCATGTTGAATATTTTTATATTGTATTAAACAGGTATTAAATGAATAATTTTTGCAGAAAATAAAATTTGAGAAATAATTATCTAATTTAGCAAAACTGCAGAATATTATTGTTCTTTGAACAGTAAAGAACCTTATTATGAATAATAATCTTGCAATAANTAATTATTATTAAAATTTTCTGGATTTTTCTGAGTTTCTTCAGGTTTGTAACAGCTAAATAAGGCTACTTTCCCGTAGAAAGACTTCCAAGAAGCAACCTCCTCAGTAGATTACCCGCGAATGGCGTGCCGTATACAAACAACAACATCGGATTAATCTATTTTAACGCATATGTTTAACAAAGTATCCTTAATTTGCCACTTCTCCTAATAAATGTTTTTTAAACAAATTACATCTGATTGAGCGGGCAGTCGTTCTTCATTCCTCCGCCATTTTGGATGACCTTGATTGCAGGGCAATCAGCATGATCCATAATAAAAACCATATCAAATTTATTAGCTAAGCTGTATGTATGTCTTGAATGTATTTAGTGCCAGTTAATCCTAAATCAAACACTTTATAATGAATATATTATTTTTAAACCATATCAAATTTATTAGCTAAGCTGTATGTATGTCTTGAATGTATTTAGTGCCAGTTAATCCTAAATCAAACACTTTGAAATGAATATATTATTTTTAAAATTAGTTTTTGAAGCAGAGAAATAGAACTAATGTTAAATAGCTCTATTTGAATACTATGAAGCTGGTTATATAGTAGTGCATTTATACATTTTAACTTAATGTAAAGTTCTAATGCTGTTTACATTAAGTTCTGTTCATTACAAATGAAATACTGAAGTAGAGATGATATAATACTGAATGCTGCTGATACTTGCTTCTATTCATACTCTGCAGGTGTTGGTAATAAAAAACTCTGAAAGCTCATTAGTTTAGAGAATATTCTCTTTGTTCACTCCTGTTTAAGTTTAAATTCAAATATAAAGAAATGAAAGTTTACAAATTGATTTACAGATGTCATTCAGATCACTCTATGCAATTGTAATTGTTTAGTTTCCCTAAGAGTAATTGAATTTTTTCATAGAAAAAGAATTTGAAAACACACTTTAAATAAATTTATAACAATGTAGAAAAATCAACCAATTGAAAAGTTAAAATTTAACCAACTGGCTTAAGATATTGCTAAATGTAATGATAAATTGGCAGACCTAGCAAAATTTACTCACAAGTTGCCTGTCCATTGCTACATAGTGTTCCCTATCAAGTTGGTGCCCTCCAAAAATGACAGCCATACATTATATGGCCGTCAGTAGTAAATTGTATGAGTGAAGCTCCATTTACTGGAGGAAGTTTTACAGCACAATATGGCCATTGCTGTGTTTGAATGTCTGCCATGGAAAAACAATACGAAGGATATGTATCAAAAAGAAACCCAAATTCTTTTTTTATTGAAAAAATGTTTTTGGCTTCTGTTGCGCCATACACAGTTTCAATCATATTAAAAAATTCTCAAAGAAGAAAAATCCATTACAACTTGTTACATAGCTTTTCATTTATATTAGAACAACATTCTATGTAAATTATGTAATAAATAAAAATTTAATTATAATTATTAAATTTAATAAGAGATGGCACCTAACACCTCTCTCTAGAAATAAATCATTTAGTAATTAATTAACTATAATTGTGGAAAAGTAGCCCAATGTAATCCAGTTCCTATTATAAACATATTCAATGTGATGTTTATCATGCTATACACTGGGTTGCTTGATAAATTCACAGCTAATAAGTTCAAAATTATCTAACACACAAAAAAAATTTGGAATATTATTTTGATTCGTCAGAAACCAAATTTTGATTCAACTTAAAGTGCAAAGGTTCGATAACAGAGTCATAATTTGGATTTATTCTGCTTTCTATGTATTACCACATAATGATTATCAATATTTTCTGCATTTTAAGTCTTGTTACTTTTCTCTTAATTTATATTGTCATTCACTAGACTGACTTCCATCTCAGAATGCTGTCTTTTTAGCAATATAATCCAAATTTGAATTTAAGTGTCAACAGTCAGCATCAAACTATACAGCTGTGAATTTGATATTGATGCTGGCTGGACTTTAACTAGAAGTCACAACAGATAATTTAATTTTAGCAACCATTAGAATCAATTGAAACTAAATACTGACTTCAAAAATTAATTTTTATATATTTTTTATTTGTTGTTCAATATTTCTGTATTGTAAAATAAATATGTGATTTTTTTTTCTCCCCTCCAGGATTATCACAAAATTATAAAATGTCCGATGGATTTAGGTACGATTAAAAAACGACTGGAAAGCTGCTGGTATTATTCAGCTTCAGAATGTATAGAAGATTTTAAAACTATGTTCACAAATTGTTATGTATACAATAAACCTGGTGAAGTAAGTATTACATTTTAATTTACATATATTAAACCTCAATGTTACTATCTTTTCTAACAAATATAAATTTGAAATTTAAAAATAGTAAATCGGTTTACTATATTACGTAATTTTTGCTGAATCGAAAATAATCTCTTTTCCAAATAAAAACATTTCAGTTCAATTTTTATTTATAAATAAAAAGATTTTAATGAAGTTTTGCATAATGAAATTAATTTATCAATGATAAGTTTTTCAAATTTTTTTGAAAATTTGAAACTTAATTATTTTAATGTAGCAAGCAACACAATACATATTTTTGAAAGAAATTAAGAAAGTGGAAACTTTTAAAAAAATTAAAATAATTATAAACAAATTAATTGCCTAGTTCTTAATTTTTTATTTTTCTTTCAATTAGGAATAATTTACATCATGTAATTTTTTAATTATTATTGCTACTATTTGAATTATGTTTATTATGTGATGATGCTACATTGCTTCTATTTCTGCTTTGTAAATTATGTGATTTGTTTTATCTTAAAAAACAAGAACTTTATCAAATTTTTTCCAATTTGATAAGTTAGAATCTTTATTCATTCGGTGTAACTACTATAGATCAGCGGTTCCCAACTTATTTTTATCGCAGAACCCTTTTCACCTTAGTAAAAATTGTTGGAACCACGACAGTTTTTAATGATATTAGATAAAAACAATTTCTTAAAATAAAATAAAATAAAAAAAACAGATTATAATGGAAAGCAAATATTATTACTTAATTCAAACTAGTCATTAATGTGAAGGATTATATTCCTGTTATTAGATTCAATAGGCTTACACTGCAGATATTGATGAATAGAAGCATATTTAATGATTGTATTATTATTTATGTGTTGGATACTTTTTAAGGTTTTTTAAATAATTTTATAGCTTTAGGTTATGTTTTTTTGTTTTTACGGTTTTCATTATTTTGTCAAACATTATATCATGATTTCAATTCATTTGATTATCCCGTAAATCTGTCTCCATGTTTATAAAGCTATAAATAATCTAGGACTCAATTTGAGATTAGAACAATTACACCTCACGTCGCAAATCTGCATTGGCACATTCATACATCACTAGACTCTATGGATTTTATTGCTGGAACCCTAGGGTTCCGTAGAACACAAGTTTGAAACTCCTGCTATAGATTATTATGTCAATAAATATTAAAAAGAGATTATTTTGTCTGTTTATTTTTAAAAACTTTACTTTTTTTTCCAGTTAAGATTTAGGATTTGTAATATTATAATTAATATTTTTATTTTTTTTTACAGGATGTTGTTTTTATGGCACAAACACTTGAAAAATTATTTCTGACCAAAATTACAGAAATGCCAGAAAAAGTTAGTTTATATAATTTTTAAAACAGTGTTGTTTCTGTTTTAGTAATTATTTTTTCTCAAATGTTATACATATTAAAAATATTTTTTGAGAATAATTGTTTTTAAATCTAAAGTTAAAATTTTTATAAAATTAATATTCATGATAATTACCAGGTGTAAACTGCTGTATTCAGGTAACCAAAATAATAATAATTATTATATAAAAAGACTTATATAAGTGGCCAAAAACATATCTTCAGCTAACCACAAATACAAATGAATGATGTAGCATGCAGATTTAAATTTGAACCATGAGAATGATGCTATTTTGCATCTCTTAACAGTATTGCAGAGCAGCATCTTAAGGGATCTTCTAATCTGAACTTTAAACCCGTCCAGTGCTACAATGCATTTGAATGGTTATGTTTATAGGACGTTTTTGATCTTCTGGGTCTCTAGAACATGATGTAAAATATAAATAAAAGCATTATGTTTAAATAAATATCAGTAACAATGAAATTTAATATTAAAGAAATTAGAAAGATTTATTTTATTGCATCAATAATACATTTTATTAAATAGTTTTTAGCAAAATCTATGACAAATGTTATTAAAAAAAAGAAAGAAAACTAATCTGTAAGATTTAATATTTGAGATATTGAATGTTATATTTTTATTAATGGATCTTAATTTTAAAAAAATATAAAAAGTATACAGTAATGAAGACATATACAAAAAAATATTCATTCTTCTTAAACATAATTAATCTTAAGCTTTTTTGGTCAACATATCAGAATTTTTGAAATACATAATTGATAGTTGAAATTACTATATCTCCCTAACTAGTGATTGCAATACTAGTAAATTGTTTGCTGTTAATCAGGTTTAAAAAAAAATGCATTTGCAAATATACCATGAATTTGATTATTTTTCATCATTAAAATTGGTAAGAAATTACAGATGTAATAATTTTTGAGGCTAAATATTTACATACACCTGCTCATATATTTTTAGATAATAAAAACAGAAGTGTCAAATATTTTTATTAAAACTGAAAAAGTAGTTAACATCATTTATCTTTTAAATTATTACTCTACACTGCAATTTTTAAAGTATCATATTATAGCACTATACTGGTCAGTTTGGCAATTTGCTTCTTAACCCGTAATACCTAGAATGCATTAGCAATATTAATTGACAAAATGAAGTACATATATTTGAATGTGAGTGATTGCACCAGCCACTAAAATAATTACAGGATGCTGTATTATTTGGGCAAAAAACTTTTAAAATAGGAAAAAAGGGGAATTCAATTCGTCATAGAGCACTAAAAATTTAGTTGTGACACACAATGATTTGAGACTAAACAATCATTAATGTGCTAATTTTTGCATTTGAAGTCAAAATTTAAAAATTATGGTAATTGACCAATAAAAACTGGTGTAATGTTTTCAGAATTACCATTTTATCAATAAAAAAGTTGGTAAATAAATTTGCAGCCCCTACCAATAACATTACTTAACATATTAATTTCATTATTATGTTTACTGTATTGAATTTATTTTAATAAGTATTTAGGTCTGGGCTTTCACATTGACTGGAAACAAACTGATAATGAAAACTGAAAAATTAAATAATTTTGTTTCAGCTGAGCATCACGTTAACTGAAAACAAAAAACAGGTAATTTGTAACACACTGCAGCAATTGCCAAAACCAATTTTTCAAAAATGAAGGAAGTTCTAATCACTTCGGTATTCGTGTTGATTATAAGTAACCTCCTTAATTCAATATTATGTTTTCTTTTGTTACTTATTTTTCATAATATTGAGACAAGGTCAATGAGAACTTCTCCATTTTGCTGACATCACTTATGAAATGATTTGTTATTGGTTAAATTACAACTGAAAAGCTGAACAGCAATAGAAAAGTTAAATATTTTCAACTTTGTTTTCAAGTCCAAGTTTTCTCCTGAACTGTACAAGCATAAAAACTAGAAGCTTTTCAGTTTTCTGTTTCAGTTGTATTTTCAGAATGTTGAGCTCAGGCCTTATCTAGAATAAGTGTTTTTAATTATGAAATTAAAAAAAAATAACAACTTTTTTAACAGGAGATTGAAATACCTTTGCCACCATCTAAGTTGTCAGGTATGAAAGGTAAAGGAAAGAAGAAAGGTGGTGGACGAGGAAGAGGTATTTGTATAAACTTGATTAACAATATTGACTATATAATGATTTAATAAATAGTTTTAAGTAATTTAAATTTTTAAATGTCGTGATGAGATGATTACAGTAATAACATGAAAGAGGTTATCGTTTTAAAATTGATCTGGTATATTTTCATTTCTAAAGTATGATTTTAAACTATTAACTTCCATTATATGACATTCAGAAAAATCATTATTACATTAATTTTAAAATGGAATGTTTATTAAAAGCTATATAAAAAAGATCATAATCAGAATTGCTAAGTTGATTATAGTAAGTTTTAATATGGTCAAGTTGATATATAATATACTGTTCAATGAAAAAATTAACAAAATGTTAAATTATTACTCAATTTTAAAGTCATATATGCTTTCTGCATTTTGATAAATCATTTACATAATGATATAACTTGAGTTTTTAATATGTAGACAAATATTATAATAATAACCTTGCAATAATGCCTAACAAAATTCCAATAATCTGGCAAAAAATAAAATATATAAGTAAATAAATGATGAAAGAAATGCAGAAAAGACTGCCAGTTGCATTAGCTGAACAATTATAACAAGCAGTTTATTAATGTAAACTATCTATTGACTAGTAAATTATTCCGTATTCCTTTTTTATTAAATTCTTTTTGTATCAAACTTTGTTAGATTTTTCAAGTTTTTACAATTATTTAGTGTATTTTGATTTGCAAGAAATATTTTTTGGTATTTTAACTCTGCTTATCATCATGTTGTATAGTTTCGATAATATTTAGCATGAATATCTATTGACAGGAGGTTCTTTGATAATATTTCTGTGGCTGCTGCACTTATATGAAAATACGACATGAATATTTTGCAGTAGTATCCCTATTCCTTTGCATTTAAATGACAGACATTTCAATGATACTTAGTGATTGATAAGCTGAAAAATTGGTTATTTGATTGGAGATTTCACCTGGTAACAAAGATATTTTCTTTGTGGCCACATTTGAAAATCTCTGCTCTAGACTGTTTACTTGTGCTGTTTTTGAAGGTTTTTTTTATAAGAAACACTACATTTTGAAACATCAAGATGAAGTTTAAATGTTACAAATTTAAATTATATAAATGTTTATATCTTTTTTTTTAGAATATTTATTTTGTGATTTTTATCGTTTTTCTTGTTTGTCTTCTAATGGAATTATTGTTTTCATTATAGTACTATTATTTTATTATTTATTCTTTCTTTCTTTTATTATTTGATATTATGTATTTGCATAAAGTAAAATAGCATAAAATAAAGTGAGATTCATAAAATTATGAAATAATATTAATATAACAAGGCATTGTATTAAAATGAAAAGTAAGTTGAAACAAAAGATAATATTACAGAATGTTGGTTGATTGTTTTTCCTGCTTTACTAAACTATTTCTTACTGGTTAGTTTATGAATATGAAATTGCACCATATTAAATAAAAATTGAATATATATAAGAAAACTTTTTGTAAGATTTATTTGCTGAATTTTTTATTTTTTCCTATACATTTATATTATGCTTTAAAGAGAAATATTTATGGTATGAGATACTCTCAAAATTTGTTTGATGTTTAGTTTTATTGTGCTTGACTATTTTGTTTAATGTTTCTTCAGCTTTTGTTTATTTATCTTTTAAATTATTACTCTACACTGCAATTTTTAAAGTATCATATTATAGCACTATACTGGTCAGTTTGGCAATTTGCTTCTTAACCCGTAATACCTAGAATGCATTAGCAATATTAATTGACAAAATGAAGTACATATATTTGAATGTGAGTGATTGCACCAGCCACTAAAATAATTACAGGATGCTGTATTATTTGGGCAAAAAACTTTTAAAATAGGAAAAAAGGGGAATTCAATNTATTTTTTTTTATAACAATGTAACATTGATTTTTAAAATAGATTTATTGATGCAGAATTAATTAGTTTTTTTAGTTTAAATATAAGAAATTTAAAAATTCTCTTAAGAATTATATTAATATTGTTTGTTTTTTATTTATAGCAGCAGCTAGTACAACTACAAGTATGGCAAATTCAATTTCTGCACCTGGATCAATCCCCAATTCCAATCCTGTCATTCCATCAATTCCTAGTATACAAACATCACTACCTCCTCCAATGAGTACAGTTGCTCCTAGGAGTATACCCGGTAGTACTAATACTCCAACTACTCTTACAGCATCAACTTATACTGTTTCTCAAAATACCCAGCAGATAGTTAAATCAAATAACTATGCAGGTATGATAGACTCTCCATTGGCAGCATCACCAGCAACTGGAAACACCAGTCAAGATAGTCAACTAATTCAGTCATTAAGCAACACTCCAAACACATCAAGTAGTATGGTCCAAACGGCACCTGCGAAGGTATTTTTAACGATTATTTTAGGAAGAATTTATTAAATATTTAAAAGCTATATGATGATTAACAGAATTCAATTAGTAATGTTAATAAATAAATAATAGGAAGATCTTTTCTAATCATTAGTAAAATCAAAGTTTTGATACAATAGATTTTATTACAAAACTTAAATTTTCAAAGAAATATAATATAATATCAGGTTTTATAGAAATTAATTAATAACAGTCAAAGAAACACATCATCATTGTTACAGCAGCATCAATATTTTTTATATTGTTGCTGCTGTAACAATGATGATGTGTTTCTTTGTTATTGTTGTTATTTTTATTTTTTAAGCATTTTATGGTAGATTTTATTTAATTTGATACAAATTTTCTGATATCAATGCAAATAATTTTACTGATGTGTTGTCATTTATTTTCGCAATCTTTATTTGACAATTAATAAATGTAATTTATTTATTATTTTAGATGAAAAAAGGAGTGAAAAGAAAAGCAGACACGACTACGCCAACAACAAACTCAGGTTATGATTCTGTATATCAGCTTCCACCTACGGCCACCACCCCTCCACCTGATGCAAAAATGCAGAAAATTTCAAGGAGGGAAAGTGGAAGACCAATTAAAAAGCCATCTAAAGATTTACCAGATACTCAAGTAAGTTAAAATTATATTGTATAATTGTTTAAATTTAAAATGTGTCTAATTTTTAAATTTTATTATATGTATATTTTACGGAATTATTTGATAGTTAAGTAAATGTGTAGAAATTAAAAAAGTAATTTTTTTTCTGTACAAAATATACAGATAGACTTAACTGTTCGGGGTAATAAAAGTGGAGTCAAAGAACAGGTAAGATTCTGTATAAAAAGAATTTATAACATTTTCTTTTACTTTATTGAATATAATTATAATGGCATGTTGTTATTTATAATAGCATCCTGCAAAAACGAAAAAGGGAAGATTAACAGAACAAATGAAATACTGTAGCAGTATTTTAAAAGAATTATTTGCCAAAAAGCATGCTGTAAGTAACATAATTAAATTAATCTTGTCATTTTAATCATTACTGTGTATTGTTTAAGACAAAGTTCAGATAAAAGATAGTGCAACTTGATAGAAAAAATCATTTTGTTTACTTACCTTCCATATTACTAAAAATTGTTTTATAATTTAAAGCTATTTTTATATTAAAAAAACAAAAATATAAGAATATACCATATTATGTTTATCACTCCTGTAAAGTAATTTAGTTAGATCATTTGAAAATTTTTTAAATAAATGAGTTTATTTAAAAATACTCCTCAAGCGAGAGTGGAAAATTTTATGGAAAAAGTATCTAAAAGTGTAAAAGTTTAGGATTAGTAATTTTTAATCAAATGCCTAGTTGTTGATGAAAAACATTTGGACTAGAAGCTGTCAAAACAGTGACAGTGCCAAGTGTCTTACCTTGTTCAAAGTTTCAGGTCTGGCTAACAGGGAATCTTAGCTATGTAGAAACATGTATCTATGGGCAACTGAACTGAGTTGGACTGATCAGAAAAACTTATAAAATTAATTATATGTGTACATTTTAATAAATTTAAGAAAAGATGGTAAAAATAATTATAATATAGATTTACAAATTTGGAATCTAATTTTTGTTATTGAATATATTGAAAGAATTCTTTAAAGGAATTTTGTTTTGTTGTTTTAAAAAGTAATAAACATTACTTTTTTCCTTATTTTAAGAATACATATAAAAAATCTTTGAATTAAAATGTTTTTTTTTTAATTTGGATAATAATTTTTTTATATTATCCTCTTATTAGGGATATGCTTGGCCATTTTATAAACCAGTAGATGCTTTTCGATTAGGACTTCATGATTACCACGATATTATTAAACATCCCATGGATCTAGGAACCGTGAAAGTATGTGTGATTAATTTTTTTGTTAATTTAGTTATTCATCTTTTAAATATGATGATAAATTATTAATATCACATATTGTTAATTGTAACATTTATTTATGTTAAACTAAATGAATAAATGTTTAAGCAGATTAGTAAATAAATATTCAGTAATCTCTTAAAATGGTGTTTGAAGTTAAATATAAATGCAATATTCCATACAGGTTACAGATAGGCTATGTTAAGATTGTTAAAATAATCTAATCAAATGATTAATTTTGTATAAGACTATTATCCAAAAATATTCAGGTGTATATTATTTAATTAAAGGCTTTGATAAAATACCGTATATCTGTGCAGATAAGACGAGGTATAAATTTTCGTCAAAGTTTTATCATTATATCTGTCCTATAAGACGACCCCCAAACTATCAACGGCCTATGAATTTAGTTTAGATCAGCAATCGTCACCTGGATAATAATACTGTATAGCTTATATGGAATTATGTCCTATTCACAAAAACATCGTATGGACTATTCTATTTTGTGGACATAGCCTACTGTCTAATTAATTACAGTTTTTCCATTTTTTAATAAAGATATTAATTTATATAAATTTCAATCTAATTTTTTTTTGTATCTATCCTATAAGACTACCCCAGATTTGGGGGCTTTTTTATGATTCAACTAACGTCTTATCTGTGCAGATATATGGTAAGTTTGCTATGAAATTTCATATAAGAACATTATTAACGAAGACAAAGGATTCTACCAAAAATTCCACCAAAAAGTTTAAAAGAAATGAAAAATGCTTTAACTCATTAAAGCATAAAACATTTTCAGTTGTTATCGTTATGCTATATGTTAGAATTGAAAAATTACAAATTTTATATATAAACAAAGTTTATGTGAATAAAAAAATATTTGGAATTTTAAACATTGTACTACTAAAATTAAAACTGTGTACATTTATCCCCCATGTAACATGGAATTAGGTTCTGAAAAAATGTTGTGTTATCCAAATCTGTGCTATACAAAATAAAGGACTAATACAAAACATAGGGTTAGTTCCAAAAGTTAGCAAAACTGTACTATTTTTTTTTTGTAATTAAGAGAAATATGATTATTAAAGCAATTAATAATTAACTAAAACTAACAATCAGAATCAAAAGTATTGCACATTAATATTAATTTTTTATCACTTCTAAACACCATTAAACAAGGACATTTTCTTTTTGACAAAATATCATCATATTCTGAGCTTTCCTGTTGACCTAATCTCAATTATCAGCAACATCTTGAATTTTTTGTATTTTCTTCACAAAATCTGATATATTCATTTGCTTGCATTTGCCTATCTTTACAAATTAAATCTTTTTATATAGTAATTTTTAATTAAATCTGTAAAACAAACTACAGCAACGGTCTTTTGGGTTTATTTAAAGCACTATCACCAACAATGGCAACACCTGGTTTATAGGAAGATAAGACAAGAAATAATAAATATTGTACGGTCATTTTTCATTTAAGAAAACTGGGCAAAAGGCACAAAACATTGAAAATTTCAATATTTTAAAATCCATGGGAAAATATGAGCTGACATACATGCTTGTTTAAATAAAAAATATCAAATGATGGGGTTTGCTCTTTAAAATTGTGATGTTTTGTGCAGGGATGTTCTTGGACCATGTTGTACGGGGGATATATCCAATTCTCATGTCATAACGTGTTGTAACTCATACAATTTTCTTGTACATGTTACAACACAGCTTGAGAATTTACCTATATATTACAAATATCAAAATTTTTCCTTTAAATTATAGCCGAGAGTAGCAGTTTTAATGAAGCTAGGTTTAACTATAAAGCTAAAGCTGAATTAGAAATACAGTACATATAAAAATTGATATATTAATAATAAAGTATAATAAGATTGATTTACTCACATAAAAAGCTTAATATTAAAGTTATTATTATCATTTTTGGTGATAATAGTAAAAAAAGATTGGATAGAATACCTGATCACCAAAAATGATAATGGATTCTACTAGATACAAAGCAAACAATAATAAATTAAAGTTACTATATTTATTTTGATGAATATCATTTAAGTATATAAATAATTGATCAATTTTATTAATATTCATATACTGATGTGTGTATTGAAAATTATTTATTTTTTTCCACAAGGAAAAAATGGATAATAGAGAATATAACTCCCATTATGACTTTGCTACTGATGTAAGATTAATATTTACAAATTGTTATAAATATAACCCTGCTGATCATGAAGTTGTTGCAATGGCAAGAAAATTACAGGTAAATTGGAATTATTTTGCATACTTTGTAGTAGAGCTCCGCAACTGGTGTTCTGTGACACAATGTCTCTGAGAGGAGGAAAAACACAGTTTGTGGTTGACACATGAATATGATAAATACATGTTGATTCCAGAAGGGATGATGATTTGCCTGTTGCATATTTATTACTGCTGATGTTTGTTACAGAAAAAATTCTAACAAGCTTCAAACTTTTAACATTTTTGCCTCACAGAATATGTGCACATGTAAATTTGGCAAGTCACCATCTCAATTTTGTGAAGCAACAAGATTCACCTGTAATGTGTACCTAAGATCAGACTCGAGACCCTGATCGTATGCTTTTCACACTAGGAATGCATGATACTTTGTCTAGGGTTGTTTCTGGGTTGTTAAGAAATAAAATCAAAATAAAAAAAATCCATTATAAACTAATTTTAAAAATTTTTATATGATCACAAGTTAAAAAAACAGTAAATCAGTGTTTTTTTAATATACCGTATGTTGTAATTCCTATATTTTATGTATATATTTACTTGTGTGTCACAGCATTTAGTAAATATGTAGGTATACCATAAGAAAAGGTTGCGGAGCATTGCTTTATAGTTGTTAAAACTTTGTTTTCTATCCACTGTTTATTTTCTGTTGCATAAAAATTTCTAAATAATTTGTTGATTATTAGAAACAAATAATTTTTACTAAATTTTAATTTGAATATCACTTTAAACTCCTCATTTGAAAGCATAATGAAATTAACCTTCTATCATTTCATAAGCAACATAACTAATAATCTGAAGGAGATTGATGCAACACGCAAATGTTCAAAATTATGTGATATGACATGTGGTTCTTTAATAACTACTTTAAAAATCTGTTTTTAATTATAAAAAATTATATCCAAAAACATATCTATATAAAAACAGTCTACTCATTTCAATTTTATACCCTAGAACAATCATTTAAAAAAATAGTCATGACTTTTCTGTTTTTTTTTTATTGTAAAATAATTTTAAAACTTAATATATAAAATATTATCTTTTAAAAAAAATCAAGGAGTCTTGTTTTCATTTTTAAATTAAACAGTCATGAGCAACCTGCTGGTCTCTGACTTTCTGTGGCCTGCATGCTATCAAGATCTTTATGCATATTTACATCAAATGATTTACATTAAATCCATTTGTCCAGTGAACAAGTCTTAAAGCAACAAGTGATGAACTTGAAGAATAGTTATATATAATAATTTTTTTTTTCCCTTAAAAATTGTTTCCTTAACAAGTTAGATTTAGCAATAGCAGCTGATTTTTATGTAAATTTTACATAAAATCAGATGTTATTGACAATTGTTTTCGATATTTTGGCCTAATATCTCATCAAAACAACTTTGCTTGACTGTTTATTAAAGAAATTTTACTTTTACCTGTGCAAGGGTTATGCAATTTTTTGGACAGATGAAATCATTTTAGTATTTTCAGTTAAATACATTAAATTCAAAATATCTTTTTAAGCACAAGTTCAATAAATAGTAGTACAATTTTAAAGTATAATTAATATTTTAAAACTACTTTTCAAATGCTTTTTAACATAAATAAGAATTTTAACTTTTAAATAATTTTTTACATTTAAATATTGCAATCAATAATTTAACTTTGTGAATTATTTAATATTAAAAAAAATGTATATCTTTTAAAGGATGTTTTCGAAATGCGTTACGCAAAGATGCCAGATGAACCTTCAGTAGAGCCAATTGTTCCAATCAATGATAAAGTGGAAGATACAAGTAGTAGTAGTTCATCCTCCTCTTCTGAAAGTTCATCTAGCAGTGGTTCTGAAGATAGCGAAGATGAGAGAGAAAGGAAATTGCAACAATTACAAGAACAGGTAATAGAATATAGCTTGTTTTATTTACATAAGATTTTGATATAATAATAGATCTCTGTACCTTTTTCAAAATCATCTTATGATGATAAACCATGCGCGTCAACTGACTTTAAAATGAAGTTGCTATAATCTGAATGAGAATGATAAAATAACTTTCTAAATCACAAATTAGTCGATGTTATAGAATAAAATATTTTTATTTTATAGTTGCGAAAAGTTACCGAAGAAATTTCTGTATTGGCTGGACAGACAAGTAGGAAAAAAGATAAAAAGAAAAGAAAGAAAAAGAAAAAAGAGAAGGAAGAAGTTAAAGAAACTAAACAGGAGATAGATGTCTTGCCTGTTGATTCAGCTGTTGCCACTCCTCAACCTGCAGCAGTGCCCTCAAAAACTCAAAAACCTGTGAAAAACAAAAACAACACAACCCCTGCCAAAATGCCTAATCAGACAAAACAGCCAGGACAAACAAAACGACAAAGATCAAATGGAAAATCTTCCAAAAAAAGTAAATCTGTTTCTGCTTTTGATAGTGAAGACGAAGATAATGCAAAACCTATGTCCTATGATGAGAAAAGACAGCTTAGTTTAGATATAAACAAACTACCTGGTATGAGTATTATTTAATTAACTTTAATTATAGTTTTGTTGTTTTGTTAGTTAATTAACAAAGTATATATATATATATATATAGTCTAAGAATTAATTTAAATTACTTGTATGAGTGTGGACATACTAAAATAGTTATGTCAGTTAACTTTTATTGTCATGCTTTATTATAGTCTATTTTAGATATTAGACAGATAAAATAAGTAAAAATGTTTTAATTTTGTTAGCAAATAGTAAACTCCATATTGAAAAGTAAAGAAAAATCTGCTACAATATTTAGTTTAATATTTCAGTAAAGTCTAGCAATATAGATTGAGCCTAATTCTTGAAAATGTTATATTGATAAATTACAGTATACCCTTAGTTATCTGGTTTGCTAATTATTCATGCGTGCTTACTTCTCAATAAGAATTTTTGTTGGGAATAAAAATATTAGCATTAAAATTAAAAAAAAAAAAAAAAAACTGCATTGTTAACATTTGGTATTTAAAATGGTATGATGAGTGTCAGAGCTACTTTCATAACATCAAGGCAAAAATTAAATGGTTTAACAAGTATAGTAGGTGCAATTAATTCTTGAACAATGCAACTTATGTGTATACTCTAGTTTTTTTTTTCCCCCATTAAATAAGTTGCAAAATTGTTTGAAGAAAATATTTTGAATAATTTTTTTTATCAATAAATCATTAATATCACAAAATTTATGGTGTTTTAGACAATATCTAGCTGACAATCTGTCATTCTCTGTGAATAATATAAGAAATTGATAGTGAACTGTGAGGTGCTAGTTCAATAAATTTTTGTGAATATTCTGTTCAAATCGAAATTCTTATTCAACTCTGATTGCATCTAAAGCTTATTAATTAACTATCATTCTCAAAATGTATTTTATTCATAATATATAAACTATGATGTTAAATTTAATATGAAATTAAAAAAAACTAAAAAGAAAAAGCGACTATACGTTGTAAAACAACTTGCAGATTATCTGTGTTTATAAATTGTTTGCATTTGTATAGGAACATTATGAAGATTGTTTCTTAGATCTGTGAATTAGTATATCTATTTTTTATTCCAATTTGAAGAGTGTTAATATATTTTGGAAGTCTTCATTTTTCAGTTAATTGTTAGAACAGTGTCCCTCAGAGTGAGTAAAAAATGCTGCAAATGAAAATTAGTATCTAAATAGTTAATTTTAGATAATGTGCAGTAGAAACTCTATTATCCAAGGGCTTTATGGATGTGAGAGTGAATGGCTAACAGAATTCCTCTTTACCACTACCAAAAAATTAATTTAAAATCAACAATTAGTACACAATCCTACACATAGTGTACCATCAACCAACTGTTTATTTACTGTACAGTGCAGTATTTATATGCAATGTAGTACCTTTTAGCTAGCATACAGTATAGATATAGAGCAGGGGTGGGCAAGCAAGAGTTCAGTGGGAGCCAAAATGTAGGTTTTGCAAATTGCATGGGAGCCGCAGTTCTGTACTTTTTTTATTATGTACTGCAGTTCTGTACTGCAATTTTATTATATAATATAATTATAATATAAAACAAATATTGGATTTTTTTAATAAACATATTTTCACAAAATTGTGGAAATAAAATTGTAAAAATAATAATAAAAAGCAGAAATTAACACTTTCAGCAAGAGCCGCATGTAACTCAAAAAGAACTGCATGCAGTTCTATAGAGGCTTCCATATAGTAAAATTCAGTACAGTATATACTTTCAGGCAGTAACAAAAAAGAAAACATAAAGTAACTCTATTCTATGCCCTAAAGCTGAATTTAGCGCTGTAATGGTTTAGAGTGGTGTATAATTGAGTTTTTACCATATGTGTGCATATATGTGGGATAATTGTAATAAAATCTCACACTCGTAGATCTGTTGACATTGTTAACTGCAAATTTATGTAAGAAGTCAGATGTGGAGGGAGGCTTATTTAATGTGCCAGTGATGCCAAGAATTGCATCTTCTATACAAAAATTGTAAATTTGATTAAGATATTATAGTTAGTTTATCACAAAGCATTTTTTGATATCTGTTTATGAATTTTTATTTATGATTTCTCTTTGTTTCAGGTGATAAACTTGGAAGGGTTGTGCACATTATTCAGTCAAGGGAGCCGTCATTGCGTGATTCGAATCCCGATGAAATAGAGATAGATTTTGAAACATTAAAGCCATCTACATTAAGAGAACTGGAATCATATGTTGCTTCTTGCTTAAGGAAGAAACCCAGAAAACCTTATCGTAAGTATTTGTAGGAGGAAAGCCATTTTGAAATTGTCATATACTGAAAAGTTACAGAATAAAATAGTTTATGATCAAGAATAATAATGTTGAAATAATGAAACATTTTCGATTTTATTAAGATTTCTATTGGTATTAAAGTTAATACTTAGTGAATTTAGATATATATTGCTATTGAAATATGGTAACTTTTGCTATTATTAATATACATAAAGTCCTTATCACATTTTATATGAATAATTTTTCTCTCATTCCATTTACTTAAATCTTAGTGGTTTAATTGACATAAAATTATCATTATTTATTTAAGTTTGAAATATATAATCAGTGGCATTTAGATTAACTTAATTAAATTTTAATACTAGTAAAAGTATATTTCATTAGCCAATTAAAATTTGATTTAATCATTATATATTTCTGTAAATTCCTAGTGAATATAGTTTTTAAAATTTAAAAAAAGGCTGTAGATTAGTAGAAAATTGAAATAAGGATTTAACTTAATTTATAAAATTAAAACCATATCACATTAGTGTGATTTTTGTGCAGAAATTAAGCTACTAAAGAACAGAAAATAATACTGATGTCAAAATTATACTCTGTAAAATGAAAATAAAGGAATTGGTCATTTTTAAAAATGATCATTTTAGAGGGCCTATTAATTTTTTTTGTGTAATTCATTTATAGTAAAATATCAGCATAAAATTAAGTGATAGATGGTTATAGATGTAAGAAACAAAATATAATAGCAATATATTAGTGTAAAAATATATAGTGTTTTTCAAAAGAAATGCACTATAGGAAATTGTGTGGAGAAGCTTGTAGGCAAAGCATCAGAGATGAGTTTATAGTATATTGGTTATATGATACATCATTCTGGGTGTTCAATATTGCAAAATGGTACTAAAACTAAATTTTTAAAGTTTTATATAATGCGTTGACTGCCAAGGTTTCAGGATTTCAATGTAAAAGCTTAATTTAATTACATTATATTATTAAAAGCTCTAATTATAGTACATAGTAATCATCAAAAAGCATATAGAATGTGTTTTTGTTTAAAAAAAGATCTTACAAATTATCTAATTATCTTACGAATTTGCTAAAGCCAAACTACGAGTTTATTTGTTCACAGACACAATTTGACCTGTCGCTTCACAACAGCCGAGCGTCTAAATTCGTTAGTAATAAATCAGATATAAAGTCGAGTGCATCATATTTATGTCTTTCTTGAGTATGTTGTTTTATAATTATTTTTATAATCAAATTATAAATACCCCAACATGGATAAGAAAAGGCCATTGACTGAAAAACAACTTGAGTATTACGGTAATCTAAGTGATTCAGAATCCGACAAACTGAATATAATTTGAGATTACAATCAAAGAATGTCTGGCATTGACTGATCAGATCATATGCTATCATACTACACAGATCTGAGAAAGACTATTAGATGGCCCAAAAAGGTTGCATTACATATAGAGTATATATATACACAATGCACACAAACTTTTTCAAAAAGCAACTTCTTCTAAAGTAAAACTTATAAAGTTTAGAGAAGCATTTGTCAATGCATTGATTGGAGAAGAGATGCAACCAGTTTCAAAAAAAATTATATTGCAACAGCTTCATTATTTACAGAGTATCCACCTACCCAAAAAAAAAAAAAAAAAAAAAAAAAAAAAAAAAAAAAAAAAAAAAAAAAAAAAAAAAAAAAAAAAAAAAAAAAAAAAAAAAAAAAAAAAAAAAAAAAAAAAAAAAAAAAAAAAAAAAAAAAAAAAAAAAAAAAAAAAAAAAAAAAAAAAAAAAAAAAAAAAAAAAAAAAAAAAAAAAAAAAAAAAAAAAAAAAAAAAAAAAAAAAAAAAAAAAAAAAAAAAAAAAAAAAAAAAAAAAAAAAAAAAAAAAAAAAAAAAAAAAAAAAAAAAAAAAAAAAAAAAAAAAAAAAAAAAAAAAAAAAAAAAAAAAAAAAAAAAAAAAAAAAAAAAAAAAAAAAAAAAAAAAAAAAAAAAAAAAAAAAAAAAAAAAAAAAAAAAAAAAAAAAAAAAAAAAAAAAAAAAAAAAAAAAAAAAAAAAAAAAAAAAAAAAAAAAAAAAAAAAAAAAAAAAAAAAAAAAAAAAAAAAAAAAAAAAAAAAAAAAAAAAAAAAAAAAAAAAAAAAAAAAAAAAAAAAAAAAAAAAAAAAAAAAAAAAAAAAAAAAAAAAAAAAAAAAAAAAAAAAAAAAAAAAAAAAAAAAAAAAAAAAAAAAAAAAAAAAAAAAAAAAAAAAAAAAAAAAAAAAAAAAAAAAAAAAAAAAAAAAAAAAAAAAAAAAAAAAAAAAAAAAAAAAAAAAAAAAAAAAAAAAAAAAAAAAAAAAAAAAAAAAAAAAAAAAAAAAAAAAAAAAAAAAAAAAAAAAAAAAAAAAAAAAAAAAAAAAAAAAAAAAAAAAAAAAAAAAAAAAAAAAAAAAAAAAAAAAAAAAAAAAAAAAAAAAAAAAAAAAAAAAAAAAAAAAAAAAAAAAAAAAAAAAAAAAAAAAAAAAAAAAAAAAAAAAAAAAAAAAAAAAAAAAAAAAAAAAAAAAAAAAAAAAAAAAAAAAAAAAAAAAAAAAAAAAAAAAAAAAAAAAAAAAAAAAAAAAAAAAAAAAAAAAAAAAAAAAAAAAAAAAAAAAAAAAAAAAAAAAAAAAAAAAAAAAAAAAAAAAAAAAAAAAAAAAAAAAAAAAAAAAAAAAAAAAAAAAAAAAAAAAAAAAAAAAAAAAAAAAAAAAAAAAAAAAAAAAAAAAAAAAAAAAAAAAAAAAAAAAAAAAAAAAAAAAAAAAAAAAAAAAAAAAAAAAAAAAAAAAAAAAAAAAAAAAAAAAAAAAAAAAAAAAAAAAAAAAAAAAAAAAAAAAAAAAAAAAAAAAAAAAAAAAAAAAAAAAAAAAAAAAAAAAAAAAAAAAAAAAAAAAAAAAAAAAAAAAAAAAAAAAAAAAAAAAAAAAAAAAAAAAAAAAAAAAAAAAAAAAAAAAAAAAAAAAAAAAAAAAANAAAAAAAAAAAAAAAAAAAAAAAAAAAAAAAAAAAACAGTATCTGACAAAGCCATGTTGAATTTGTACCAAAGCTGAAACACGCCGAGAAATGCATTATTTCTGTCCAATCTGTCCAGAGAAGCCAGACCTTTATGTGGAAGATTGTTTTAAAAATTATCACAAACAATAAAAATATGCTTTTGATTTTGAATAAACTTTTTATGATTATATTTTCTGTTCATGTGAGCCAACCTTGATTTTTGTTCTTGCCCCTGAGGCTATCTATCCATATTTATACTGATATACTACAAATTAAATCGTAGATGCACAAATATGGCAAGTAAAAAATTATGAGATAACTCGTAGGTGGTTTCCTAGGTAATAATGCAAACTACGAGTTGTCTTGTAGTTGGCAGTTAACTAACATAAAAAAACCAGTAATATGTCACATTCTAGTTATCATCTGCTTACTGAAGACAGAACTTGCATACTAATTAGTTACAGAACTGTGCAGCTGGATCTAAATTACTTGAAAGTGATTTGACCATCATATGAATTTTGTGCAATTAATTTCCATTTGGAGTATTGTAGACCCAAAATAATGCAACATGTAATCAATACCATATACGCCTGTCTCTGATGCTTTGTCTACAAGCTTTACACACAATCTCCTATGGTGTGTTTCTTTTGGAAAACAATGTATATAAAATACAAACTGAAAATTACTTCTGTTAGCTTTGGATATTTAAATCAATTTTAATACTTATTTTGGAGATAATATATACTTGAGACAATTATAGTTCAAAATTATAATATGTTAGCAACCTTAAATTTATTAAATTTTTAAACCAGCATTTGCTTTGTAACACTTTAAGATTGCTTTTTTATTTATTTTTTTTTACAAGAGACTGTTTCATTAGAGTGTAAATAAGTATGTAATACTGTATTTTACAGTTACTTTTCAGCCTAAGCATTCTACTTTGTAAGAGAACTAATTCTAATATTGAATTTTGGGAATATTATTATTATTCATCCTGATAAAAAAAAAGTATTAAGTAAATATGTTAACATAAGCACATATACATACATATATGTGCATATACTATTGTTTATAATTAAGTTGGTTAAAGGGCAAGCTAGTTGATTTATATTTCTTAATAAAGACACAGAAATTTATTCAGGTAAAATGTAAAATTAAGAGATTGTTTCATTCTCAAATTAAAGAGTATAAGTTTAAAGTAATTCTACACAACTTTATTAGCTAAATTCAGATTATGTGCCAAGCTAAGAACTTTCTTTTATTTAATACTTTTTTAATGAAACTTGTTTGTGACTCAGTGTATAAATTTTAAGAAATATTAATGCTTGCTTACCCATCTGACCAATATAATTTATGCATGTTATTCGTATAATTACAGAAATATTACTTTATTAATTATGTATAAAAACTTATAACAAAATGCTGTATGGTATCAGAGAACTATGTCAATATATTTTTATAATAATTTACTTTAAATGCTGTTACAGATATAACTTGATATTAAAGAGAAAATTATTACTTAATTGGAGTTTTAAAATCAATAATCAGGCTTGGAATGAACAAAATGCATATAAATTTAGTTAAAAAAGTGTAATAAAATTTAATTTTTATCGGAGGATTGAATTTTATTAAACTTTAAATATGTCATTTATTTTTTAAATGATAAATGACTTTTTATTAAATTATTTTTATATATATATATTTTTTATCCTAAATAATTTAGTGATTTGGATTTGCGTGAAATTTTTGAATAATTGATTTTCAGAGATTGCAAACTTTAAATTTTGAAAGACTTCTTTAGTTATTTAAGGTGTTGTTATAAATTCAATAATAGTGACAAAGAATAAAGGTCCTGGAAAATCAAAAGAAGAACAGGTGCGAGAGAGGAAACAGGAACTGGAAAAAAGGCTACAGGATGTTAGCGGTCAGCTAGGATCTTCGAAGAAATCTCAAAAGAAAGGTAAATTCTCTAAAAATAGAAGAATACGAAATTAGAAATAAGTAGCAATGATCATGTATTAAATAAACAAACTGTTTGTAAGAAAAATATATAAAAACAGAGTATTTTTAAAGGGGTGTTCCCCAGAATTTAAATAGTTTTTCAGACAAAACAGCAGAAATCAATAATAAAACAATAATTGTATGTTTTAGTTAAAATTTTAAATAAATGTAATATTAATTTAATAATTTAGTTATTAATGAGTCTATAGGATATTTATGCTTTAGAAAATTTTTTTTTATATTGAAGTGCTGCTCACATTTTACAAAAAATAATTAATTAAAAATTGCCTTACTAAAAAAAATAAATTAATTGAAATCTAAATGAATAACTGATTTTATTATTGTATAATCTGAATTAAAAGTATTAATTTTTAAGGAAGTTTGATAAATATCTTTTTTTAATTTGAAAATTTCAACTTAAATTTTCTACATTCATATACTGAAAAAGAAACTTAATTGAGTAACTTATAAAAAATATTCTTAAGAGTTTATGATAATGTATATTAGTATTATTATTTTAACTAAATAAAAAAAAATACATAATTAAAATATATAATGTTATATTTCAAAAATACAATGCAAATTTAAGTAGTATCAAATTGGTTTGATATTCACATTCCCTAACTCTTGCATTTCTTTGAAACTATTCACTTCCAAAATACCCTTAAAATGCTCATTATGCATTTTCAACAAAGTCCGTGGCAATAAAAATTTATTAAAATTTACTTAGAGATTATATTTTTATCAGTAATTGTTGTACTGTGTTTGGTTCTCAAAATTTTAGATTTATTATAGGATCTTCAAATTTTTAACACGTGTATAGACTAATAATTTGATAGATTTTGTAATGACATATTTATTTAAAACAATATAATTTGGCTAATAGTTACATATGCTATCATTTGTCCTTTTTCATCTACATAATTTAAATATAATTCTGTTTCTTTATAGTACAGAATAAAGGGATACATAATAAAGATCTAGTATTGAATACTGCAAAACAGTAGAAAAAACTTTATAAAAGAGCAATGTTACTATATTTTGCAATGTTCACATCTACTATTTCTTTAGCATACACAATTTATTTTTTTAAGCATTAAAATGCTTAATGCTAGCTTGTAAATGTGTGGTCTTTATTTGGTTTAAAAAAAATTATATGAAATAATTTTTTAAAATATATTTTATTGAGTTAGCATATGTTTGTAATTGTATTGAAGATCAGAATTTTGTGAAAGCTTAATAAAAGATAATGTAGATTAATATTAGTAATTTTATGAATTTCACATAGTTCTTAGTAAAAATCTTGCCAAACTTTAAATAAGTTCTATTTAAAGAAATAGAAAAATTGAAATTCTTGTCTTTTGGTAAAATAAATTCTTATAAACAATAGATACTTTGGGTTAATCCTCAAAATTTTTAGATGAATTATCTGTTATTTTCTAGTAAATTATTTATTTTTAATATGTAAAGAATAAGTAGAAAATAAATTATTCATAAATTTATAAAAAAATATTATAAATTAATTTTGTTTTTATTTAATTAGATATAAAGAACATCAAGAAATCATTTATGCACATTTACATGAGCGTGTTCAAGATTTATCCTAGAGTCTTGATTTATAATATTCCTACTCCATTTCTATAATGTTGATAGATCTATTGACTTATATTAATTGGTTAATCAATTTTCTTTTATAGGTATTGAAGAATAAGTTGGAATTAAAGAAGGATTTTATGCCAGTCTCTTGACAGAGTTCAAAGACTGTTTATTTTTCCCAAATCTTTGTTGGAGTTGGGTTTGAATATTATTCAGAAAATGAGATTTTTCTTTTGTTTTTTTTTTCTTTCTTTTTATTTTGATAATGTAGTCATTTGATTGATTATGAAGTATTTCTATTATTGATNAATAAAATAAAAAAACTCAGAATTTTAGATATAGAAGGAAACAAATTTTAAAAAAAATCAAGGAGTCTAATGACATTCTAATACAGCATGAATATTAGAAAATTTGCAAATAAAAAAAATAAAATAAAAAAACTCAGAATTTTAGATATAGAAGGAAACATCTTTTAAAAAAAATCAAGGAGTCTTGTTTTCATTTTTAAATTAAACAGTCATGAGCAACCTGCTGGTCTCTGACTTTCTGTGGCCTGCATGCTATCAAGATCTTTATGCATATTTACATCAAATGATTTACATTAAATCCATTTGTCCAGTGAACAAGTCTTAAAGCAACAAGTGATGAACTTGAAGAATAGTTATATATAATAATTTTTTTTTTCCCTTAAAAATTGTTTCCTTAACAAGTTAGATTTAGCAATAGCAGCTGATTTTTATGTAAATTTTACATAAAATCAGATGTTATTGACAATTGTTTTCGATATTTTGGCCTAATATCTCATCAAAACAACTTTGCTTGACTGTTTATTAAAGAAATTTTACTTTTACCTGTGCAAGGGTTATGCAATTTTTTGGACAGATGAAATCATTTTAGTATTTTCAGTTAAATACATTAAATTCAAAATATCTTTTTAAGCACAAGTTCAATAAATAGTAGTACAATTTTAAAGTATAATTAATATTTTAAAACTACTTTTCAAATGCTTTTTAACATAAATAAGAATTTTAACTTTTAAATAATTTTTTACATTTAAATATTGCAATCAATAATTTAACTTTGTGAATTATTTAATATTAAAAAAAATGTATATCTTTTAAAGGATGTTTTCGAAATGCGTTACGCAAAGATGCCAGATGAACCTTCAGTAGAGCCAATTGTTCCAATCAATGATAAAGTGGAAGATACAAGTAGTAGTAGTTCATCCTCCTCTTCTGAAAGTTCATCTAGCAGTGGTTCTGAAGATAGCGAAGATGAGAGAGAAAGGAAATTGCAACAATTACAAGAACAGGTAATAGAATATAGCTTGTTTTATTTACATAAGATTTTGATATAATAATAGATCTCTGTACCTTTTTCAAAATCATCTTATGATGATAAACCATGCGCGTCAACTGACTTTAAAATGAAGTTGCTATAATCTGAATGAGAATGATAAAATAACTTTCTAAATCACAAATTAGTCGATGTTATAGAATAAAATATTTTTATTTTATAGTTGCGAAAAGTTACCGAAGAAATTTCTGTATTGGCTGGACAGACAAGTAGGAAAAAAGATAAAAAGAAAAGAAAGAAAAAGAAAAAAGAGAAGGAAGAAGTTAAAGAAACTAAACAGGAGATAGATGTCTTGCCTGTTGATTCAGCTGTTGCCACTCCTCAACCTGCAGCAGTGCCCTCAAAAACTCAAAAACCTGTGAAAAACAAAAACAACACAACCCCTGCCAAAATGCCTAATCAGACAAAACAGCCAGGACAAACAAAACGACAAAGATCAAATGGAAAATCTTCCAAAAAAAGTAAATCTGTTTCTGCTTTTGATAGTGAAGACGAAGATAATGCAAAACCTATGTCCTATGATGAGAAAAGACAGCTTAGTTTAGATATAAACAAACTACCTGGTATGAGTATTATTTAATTAACTTTAATTATAGTTTTGTTGTTTTGTTAGTTAATTAACAAAGTATATATATATATATATATAGTCTAAGAATTAATTTAAATTACTTGTATGAGTGTGGACATACTAAAATAGTTATGTCAGTTAACTTTTATTGTCATGCTTTATTATAGTCTATTTTAGATATTAGACAGATAAAATAAGTAAAAATGTTTTAATTTTGTTAGCAAATAGTAAACTCCATATTGAAAAGTAAAGAAAAATCTGCTACAATATTTAGTTTAATATTTCAGTAAAGTCTAGCAATATAGATTGAGCCTAATTCTTGAAAATGTTATATTGATAAATTACAGTATACCCTTAGTTATCTGGTTTGCTAATTATTCATGCGTGCTTACTTCTCAATAAGAATTTTTGTTGGGAATAAAAATATTAGCATTAAAATTAAAAAAAAAAAAAAAAAACTGCATTGTTAACATTTGGTATTTAAAATGGTATGATGAGTGTCAGAGCTACTTTCATAACATCAAGGCAAAAATTAAATGGTTTAACAAGTATAGTAGGTGCAATTAATTCTTGAACAATGCAACTTATGTGTATACTCTAGTTTTTTTTTTCCCCCATTAAATAAGTTGCAAAATTGTTTGAAGAAAATATTTTGAATAATTTTTTTTATCAATAAATCATTAATATCACAAAATTTATGGTGTTTTAGACAATATCTAGCTGACAATCTGTCATTCTCTGTGAATAATATAAGAAATTGATAGTGAACTGTGAGGTGCTAGTTCAATAAATTTTTGTGAATATTCTGTTCAAATCGAAATTCTTATTCAACTCTGATTGCATCTAAAGCTTATTAATTAACTATCATTCTCAAAATGTATTTTATTCATAATATATAAACTATGATGTTAAATTTAATATGAAATTAAAAAAAACTAAAAAGAAAAAGCGACTATACGTTGTAAAACAACTTGCAGATTATCTGTGTTTATAAATTGTTTGCATTTGTATAGGAACATTATGAAGATTGTTTCTTAGATCTGTGAATTAGTATATCTATTTTTTATTCCAATTTGAAGAGTGTTAATATATTTTGGAAGTCTTCATTTTTCAGTTAATTGTTAGAACAGTGTCCCTCAGAGTGAGTAAAAAATGCTGCAAATGAAAATTAGTATCTAAATAGTTAATTTTAGATAATGTGCAGTAGAAACTCTATTATCCAAGGGCTTTATGGATGTGAGAGTGAATGGCTAACAGAATTCCTCTTTACCACTACCAAAAAATTAATTTAAAATCAACAATTAGTACACAATCCTACACATAGTGTACCATCAACCAACTGTTTATTTACTGTACAGTGCAGTATTTATATGCAATGTAGTACCTTTTAGCTAGCATACAGTATAGATATAGAGCAGGGGTGGGCAAGCAAGAGTTCAGTGGGAGCCAAAATGTAGGTTTTGCAAATTGCATGGGAGCCGCAGTTCTGTACTTTTTTTATTATGTACTGCAGTTCTGTACTGCAATTTTATTATATAATATAATTATAATATAAAACAAATATTGGATTTTTTTAATAAACATATTTTCACAAAATTGTGGAAATAAAATTGTAAAAATAATAATAAAAAGCAGAAATTAACACTTTCAGCAAGAGCCGCATGTAACTCAAAAAGAACTGCATGCAGTTCTATAGAGGCTTCCATATAGTAAAATTCAGTACAGTATATACTTTCAGGCAGTAACAAAAAAGAAAACATAAAGTAACTCTATTCTATGCCCTAAAGCTGAATTTAGCGCTGTAATGGTTTAGAGTGGTGTATAATTGAGTTTTTACCATATGTGTGCATATATGTGGGATAATTGTAATAAAATCTCACACTCGTAGATCTGTTGACATTGTTAACTGCAAATTTATGTAAGAAGTCAGATGTGGAGGGAGGCTTATTTAATGTGCCAGTGATGCCAAGAATTGCATCTTCTATACAAAAATTGTAAATTTGATTAAGATATTATAGTTAGTTTATCACAAAGCATTTTTTGATATCTGTTTATGAATTTTTATTTATGATTTCTCTTTGTTTCAGGTGATAAACTTGGAAGGGTTGTGCACATTATTCAGTCAAGGGAGCCGTCATTGCGTGATTCGAATCCCGATGAAATAGAGATAGATTTTGAAACATTAAAGCCATCTACATTAAGAGAACTGGAATCATATGTTGCTTCTTGCTTAAGGAAGAAACCCAGAAAACCTTATCGTAAGTATTTGTAGGAGGAAAGCCATTTTGAAATTGTCATATACTGAAAAGTTACAGAATAAAATAGTTTATGATCAAGAATAATAATGTTGAAATAATGAAACATTTTCGATTTTATTAAGATTTCTATTGGTATTAAAGTTAATACTTAGTGAATTTAGATATATATTGCTATTGAAATATGGTAACTTTTGCTATTATTAATATACATAAAGTCCTTATCACATTTTATATGAATAATTTTTCTCTCATTCCATTTACTTAAATCTTAGTGGTTTAATTGACATAAAATTATCATTATTTATTTAAGTTTGAAATATATAATCAGTGGCATTTAGATTAACTTAATTAAATTTTAATACTAGTAAAAGTATATTTCATTAGCCAATTAAAATTTGATTTAATCATTATATATTTCTGTAAATTCCTAGTGAATATAGTTTTTAAAATTTAAAAAAAGGCTGTAGATTAGTAGAAAATTGAAATAAGGATTTAACTTAATTTATAAAATTAAAACCATATCACATTAGTGTGATTTTTGTGCAGAAATTAAGCTACTAAAGAACAGAAAATAATACTGATGTCAAAATTATACTCTGTAAAATGAAAATAAAGGAATTGGTCATTTTTAAAAATGATCATTTTAGAGGGCCTATTAATTTTTTTTGTGTAATTCATTTATAGTAAAATATCAGCATAAAATTAAGTGATAGATGGTTATAGATGTAAGAAACAAAATATAATAGCAATATATTAGTGTAAAAATATATAGTGTTTTTCAAAAGAAATGCACTATAGGAAATTGTGTGGAGAAGCTTGTAGGCAAAGCATCAGAGATGAGTTTATAGTATATTGGTTATATGATACATCATTCTGGGTGTTCAATATTGCAAAATGGTACTAAAACTAAATTTTTAAAGTTTTATATAATGCGTTGACTGCCAAGGTTTCAGGATTTCAATGTAAAAGCTTAATTTAATTACATTATATTATTAAAAGCTCTAATTATAGTACATAGTAATCATCAAAAAGCATATAGAATGTGTTTTTGTTTAAAAAAAGATCTTACAAATTATCTAATTATCTTACGAATTTGCTAAAGCCAAACTACGAGTTTATTTGTTCACAGACACAATTTGACCTGTCGCTTCACAACAGCCGAGCGTCTAAATTCGTTAGTAATAAATCAGATATAAAGTCGAGTGCATCATATTTATGTCTTTCTTGAGTATGTTGTTTTATAATTATTTTTATAATCAAATTATAAATACCCCAACATGGATAAGAAAAGGCCATTGACTGAAAAACAACTTGAGTATTACGGTAATCTAAGTGATTCAGAATCCGACAAACTGAATATAATTTGAGATTACAATCAAAGAATGTCTGGCATTGACTGATCAGATCATATGCTATCATACTACACAGATCTGAGAAAGACTATTAGATGGCCCAAAAAGGTTGCATTACATATAGAGTATATATATACACAATGCACACAAACTTTTTCAAAAAGCAACTTCTTCTAAAATAAAACTTATAAAGTTTAGAGAAGCATTTGTCAATGCATTGATTGGAGAAGAGATGCAACCAGTTTCAAAAAAAATTATATTGCAACAGCTTCATTATTTACAGAGTATCCACCTACCCAAAAAAAAAAAAAAAAAAAAAAAAAAAAAAAAAAAAAAAAAAAAAAAAAAAAAAAAAAAAAAAAAAAAAAAAAAAAAAAAAAAAAAAAAAAAAAAAAAAAAAAAAAAAAAAAAAAAAAAAAAAAAAAAAAAAAAAAAAAAAAAAAAAAAAAAAAAAAAAAAAAAAAAAAAAAAAAAAAAAAAAAAAAAAAAAAAAAAAAAAAAAAAAAAAAAAAAAAAAAAAAAAAAAAAAAAAAAAAAAAAAAAAAAAAAAAAAAAAAAAAAAAAAAAAAAAAAAAAAAAAAAAAAAAAAAAAAAAAAAAAAAAAAAAAAAAAAAAAAAAAAAAAAAAAAAAAAAAAAAAAAAAAAAAAAAAAAAAAAAAAAAAAAAAAAAAAAAAAAAAAAAAAAAAAAAAAAAAAAAAAAAAAAAAAAAAAAAAAAAAAAAAAAAAAAAAAAAAAAAAAAAAAAAAAAAAAAAAAAAAAAAAAAAAAAAAAAAAAAAAAAAAAAAAAAAAAAAAAAAAAAAAAAAAAAAAAAAAAAAAAAAAAAAAAAAAAAAAAAAAAAAAAAAAAAAAAAAAAAAAAAAAAAAAAAAAAAAAAAAAAAAAAAAAAAAAAAAAAAAAAAAAAAAAAAAAAAAAAAAAAAAAAAAAAAAAAAAAAAAAAAAAAAAAAAAAAAAAAAAAAAAAAAAAAAAAAAAAAAAAAAAAAAAAAAAAAAAAAAAAAAAAAAAAAAAAAAAAAAAAAAAAAAAAAAAAAAAAAAAAAAAAAAAAAAAAAAAAAAAAAAAAAAAAAAAAAAAAAAAAAAAAAAAAAAAAAAAAAAAAAAAAAAAAAAAAAAAAAAAAAAAAAAAAAAAAAAAAAAAAAAAAAAAAAAAAAAAAAAAAAAAAAAAAAAAAAAAAAAAAAAAAAAAAAAAAAAAAAAAAAAAAAAAAAAAAAAAAAAAAAAAAAAAAAAAAAAAAAAAAAAAAAAAAAAAAAAAAAAAAAAAAAAAAAAAAAAAAAAAAAAAAAAAAAAAAAAAAAAAAAAAAAAAAAAAAAAAAAAAAAAAAAAAAAAAAAAAAAAAAAAAAAAAAAAAAAAAAAAAAAAAAAAAAAAAAAAAAAAAAAAAAAAAAAAAAAAAAAAAAAAAAAAAAAAAAAAAAAAAAAAAAAAAAAAAAAAAAAAAAAAAAAAAAAAAAAAAAAAAAAAAAAAAAAAAAAAAAAAAAAAAAAAAAAAAAAAAAAAAAAAAAAAAAAAAAAAAAAAAAAAAAAAAAAAAAAAAAAAAAAAAAAAAAAAAAAAAAAAAAAAAAAAAAAAAAAAAAAAAAAAAAAAAAAAAAAAAAAAAAAAAAAAAAAAAAAAAAAAAAAAAAAAAAAAAAAAAAAAAAAAAAAAAAAAAAAAAAAAAAAAAAAAAAAAAAAAAAAAAAAAAAAAAAAAAAAAAAAAAAAAAAAAAAAAAAAAAAAAAAAAAAAAAAAAAAAAAAAAAAAAAAAAAAAAAAAAAAAAAAAAAAAAAAAAAAAAAAAAAAAAAAAAAAAAAAAAAAAAAAAAAAAAAAAAAAAAAAAAAAAAAAAAAAAAAAAAAAAAAAAAAAAAAAAAAAAAAAAAAAAAAAAAAAAAAAAAAAAAAAAAAAAAAAAAAAAAAAAAAAAAAAAAAAAAAAAAAAAAAAAAAAAAAAAAAAAAAAAAAAAAAAAAAAAAAAAAAAAAAAAAAAAAAAAAAAAAAAAAAAAAAAAAAAAAAAAAAAAAAAAAAAAAAAAAAAAAAAAAAAAAAAAAAAAAAAAAAAAAAAAAAAAAAAAAAAAAAAAAAAAAAAAAAAAAAAAAAAAAAAAAAAAAAAAAAAAAAAAAAAAAAAAAAAAAAAAAAAAAAAAAAAAAAAAAAAAAAAAAAAAAAAAAAAAAAAAAAAAAAAAAAAAAAAAAAAAAAAAAAAAAAAAAAAAAAAAAAAAAAAAAAAAAAAAAAAAAAAAAAAAAAAAAAAAAAAAAAAAAAAAAAAAAAAAAAAAAAAAAAAAAAAAAAAAAAAAAAAAAAAAAAAAAAAAAAAAAAAAAAAAAAAAAAAAAAAAAAAAAAAAAAAAAAAAAAAAAAAAAAAAAAAAAAAAAAAAAAAAAAAAAAAAAAAAAAAAAAAAAAAAAAAAAAAAAAAAAAAAAAAAAAAAAAAAAAAAAAAAAAAAAAAAAAAAAAAAAAAAAAAAAAAAAAAAAAAAAAAAAAAAAAAAAAAAAAAAAAAAAAAAAAAAAAAAAAAAAAAAAAAAAAAAAAAAAAAAAAAAAAAAAAAAAAAAAAAAAAAAAAAAAAAAAAAAAAAAAAAAAAAAAAAAAAAAAAAAAAAAAAAAAAAAAAAAAAAAAAAAAAAAAAAAAAAAAAAAAAAAAAAAAAAAAAAAAAAAAAAAAAAAAAAAAAAAAAAAAAAAAAAAAAAAAAAAAAAAAAAAAAAAAAAAAAAAAAAAAAAAAAAAAAAAAAAAAAAAAAAAAAAAAAAAAAAAAAAAAAAAAAAAAAAAAAAAAAAAAAAAAAAAAAAAAAAAAAAAAAAAAAAAAAAAAAAAAAAAAAAAAAAAAAAAAAAAAAAAAAAAAAAAAAAAAAAAAAAAAAAAAAAAAAAAAAAAAAAAAAAAAAAAAAAAAAAAAAAAAAAAAAAAAAAAAAAAAAAAAAAAAAAAAAAAAAAAAAAAAAAAAAAAAAAAAAAAAAAAAAAAAAAAAAAAAAAAAAAAAAAAAAAAAAAAAAAAAAAAAAAAAAAAAAAAAAAAAAAAAAAAAAAAAAAAAAAAAAAAAAAAAAAAAAAAAAAAAAAAAAAAAAAAAAAAAAAAAAAAAAAAAAAAAAAAAAAAAAAAAAAAAAAAAAAAAAAAAAAAAAAAAAAAAAAAAAAAAAAAAAAAAAAAAAAAAAAAAAAAAAAAAAAAAAAAAAAAAAAAAAAAAAAAAAAAAAAAAAAAAAAAAAAAAAAAAAAAAAAAAAAAAAAAAAAAAAAAAAAAAAAAAAAAAAAAAAAAAAAAAAAAAAAAAAAAAAAAAAAAAAAAAAAAAAAAAAAAAAAAAAAAAAAAAAAAAAAAAAAAAAAAAAAAAAAAAAAAAAAAAAAAAAAAAAAAAAAAAAAAAAAAAAAAAAAAAAAAAAAAAAAAAAAAAAAAAAAAAAAAAAAAAAAAAAAAAAAAAAAAAAAAAAAAAAAAAAAAAAAAAAAAAAAAAAAAAAAAAAAAAAAAAAAAAAAAAAAAAAAAAAAAAAAAAAAAAAAAAAAAAAAAAAAAAAAAAAAAAAAAAAAAAAAAAAAAAAAAAAAAAAAAAAAAAAAAAAAAAAAAAAAAAAAAAAAAAAAAAAAAAAAAAAAAAAAAAAAAAAAAAAAAAAAAAAAAAAAAAAAAAAAAAAAAAAAAAAAAAAAAAAAAAAAAAAAAAAAAAAAAAAAAAAAAAAAAAAAAAAAAAAAAAAAAAAAAAAAAAAAAAAAAAAAAAAAAAAAAAAAAAAAAAAAAAAAAAAAAAAAAAAAAAAAAAAAAAAAAAAAAAAAAAAAAAAAAAAAAAAAAAAAAAAAAAAAAAAAAAAAAAAAAAAAAAAAAAAAAAAAAAAAAAAAAAAAAAAAAAAAAAAAAAAAAAAAAAAAAAAAAAAAAAAAAAAAAAAAAAAAAAAAAAAAAAAAAAAAAAAAAAAAAAAAAAAAAAAAAAAAAAAAAAAAAAAAAAAAAAAAAAAAAAAAAAAAAAAAAAAAAAAAAAAAAAAAAAAAAAAAAAAAAAAAAAAAAAAAAAAAAAAAAAAAAAAAAAAAAAAAAAAAAAAAAAAAAAAAAAAAAAAAAAAAAAAAAAAAAAAAAAAAAAAAAAAAAAAAAAAAAAAAAAAAAAAAAAAAAAAAAAAAAAAAAAAAAAAAAAAAAAAAAAAAAAAAAAAAAAAAAAAAAAAAAAAAAAAAAAAAAAAAAAAAAAAAAAAAAAAAAAAAAAAAAAAAAAAAAAAAAAAAAAAAAAAAAAAAAAAAAAAAAAAAAAAAAAAAAAAAAAAAAAAAAAAAAAAAAAAAAAAAAAAAAAAAAAAAAAAAAAAAAAAAAAAAAAAAAAAAAAAAAAAAAAAAAAAAAAAAAAAAAAAAAAAAAAAAAAAAAAAAAAAAAAAAAAAAAAAAAAAAAAAAAAAAAAAAAAAAAAAAAAAAAAAAAAAAAAAAAAAAAAAAAAAAAAAANTATCTATATATATATAAATATTTATTTTTGCAGATGTGAAATTTATAAGAATTGAAACATAAATAATTCTAT
This sequence comes from Centruroides sculpturatus, assembly GCF_000671375.1. NCBI lineage: Eukaryota > Metazoa > Arthropoda > Arachnida > Scorpiones > Buthidae > Centruroides > Centruroides sculpturatus. The sequence goes on from NW_019384398.1 coordinate 725,188, forward strand.
TAGATAAACAGAATTATTCATTTAATAATTTTAATGTGTGAACAGAATTAGTAATTTTCATGTTTGATTTTTAGATAACGAAAATTCGCACGTTGATGTCGTTGGCGGGACGAGCCGTCTTAGCATGAGTAGTAGCAGTTCCAGTGATAGTGATAGCAGCAGCAGTAGTAGCACCAGCAGTTCATCGGATAGCAGTGATTCAGAATCAGGTTAGAGAGAGATTATTTCTGTATTGAAACAGATGTAATGGACTATTGATGAAATATTAATTTGAATAGTCATTTTTATTGTGGATAAATTAAATCATCCATAACTGATGAATAGTTCTTAAATGATTATAAAATTCTAAAATCCATTTAAGATAATATATATATTAAACATATGTGTATATTACATTATAAGTTTCGATTACCATACTTTATATATATTTAAAAAAAAAAAAAAATGTGTTTGGATTTATCCTAGAACACACAGCTTAATAATTAGAAATTTTGAATAAACAAAGATTAATTTAAAAAAAGACTTAAAAATTGTTTTATTCATCACTAACAAAGTTGATTGGGTAATGTGTCAAAACCACACATTGCTCAACAATATATGATAGATTAAGCAATACATAGAATAGATATAAAAATTACTTTCAGAAATTATTAATTAAAAATATGTTATCAGTAAAATGATTTATCTAATGTAATATTAACTTTTTTAATTTTTAGAATTACACAGGAGGAAACAAAAAACAGAGAAAAGTCAAGTACGTGTTTAATCATTTTATTATTATAATTTAATCGTTTATAATTATCATTACTTCTATCTTAATGTATCTGTAATTAAATATTTAACGTAAAAATGTAGTTATTCCTTGATTATATAAACATAAGCTAATATAGCTTATGTAAATCCATATTTGCTTAGATGCAGCTAGTGTTCATGAATATTTTATTTTAGGTGAATTATTTTAGATACATTTAGGAAAATGCTATTTTTATGTACTGTTAAACCTTGATATATCATCTTTGTAAATTGTATCTGCCTCTTAAAGTGCTGAAGAATACTTGTGAATGACTCTTTCTTCCATAATATATATTAGAGATCTCTTATCTGTGAAGTAATAAATATACGATTTTGCATTGCAAATGACATTGTTTTCAACAAACACACAACTTTCAAAGCCAAATTCATACTTCTATGTAAATTTTACTAATACATATATACAGCATAAGAAAAGAATAACAATTAAAATTCAATAAAAATTAGACATTCAAACAGGAATTAAATATAATTCTTACTGTTTTGAAGAACTTTAGTTTATCACCACACTAGCACATCTATTTCAACTTCAGAAACAAATTATGGTATTAATTAATATGACGATTTTAGTCTCTGTAATCCAAAAATATTCTTGGTAGACAAATCTCACAGCAATCTTATTGGCAAATTAAATTTATTTTGTAAAGACTACATCAAATGCATTTCGGGCTGGTCTAATATTTTCCATATATTAGTTAATATATTCTGTATATTAGTTAATATTTTCCATATTAACTAATATACAGCAAACCATTTATATATATTATGGTATTAAATTGAAGTTTGACTATATATTGAGTGCTTAGGGTAATAAAGAAGCAAAATATCTAAAGTTTTGTTACAAAACTTTGTTTCCCTCTGAAGAATATACTGTGTGTGCGTGTGTGCACACACACGCATGCATACATAACAATGACTTCAATTGCCTGATAAATTCTTTTAAAATTAAATTTCCTAAAGAAATGCAAATTCAGAAGCAGAAATAATATAGCTATATGTTAATCAATAGTACTGACTATCAAGCTGATCTCAATTCATTACTAACTTTTGACTCAAGCAGTCATTGAAAATGAATAAGTTATTAATGTTGAAAATGTTGACCATGATGATGTAAAGAAGATCTCTCTTATTTTCTTAGTTTATTATAATCTTGAAAATTATATTAGACATTAGCAGAATATCAAGAATAAACAATTAACTATAAATTTTTATTTTTTAAAAATATTTACTTTTTATTTTTCATTTAATTTGTGATATTGATTGTTAATTTATGACTAACAATAATTTAATTTGCGTTTTGATATTTCAGCTTCTCCAGCCTGATATTCAGATGGTTCCAACACCCCATAACCAAATAGTTGGACCAACTCAACCACAGTTACCTCTAGGTGGACCAATGATGCATCAAGGCTATCCACAACCGGCTACGGATCTTTCATATCAACATCAACATCAGCATCAGCAGCCGGCACATCACTTCCAGCAACCACAACCGCATCAACCACATCACTTCCAGTCTCTTCCAGCACATATGTCTTCACAATCAAATGAACAACATGTTCTTGCCACTATGTACCCTAACATTAATCAACCAGGTAATTATGATTTATAATTTAAAGTTTATTTCAGGCATCTTTAAATTGAAGATATAAATTAAAGAAGCTACGGAGTGGGGAAATTCTTTCACAAGATATATCATAAATTGAGTATTATTTTATCATCGACAATTTTTGTAATTATTTATTCATAGTACCGCCACAATCTACACCCGTTTCAAGGCCTCCCGTAGCAAGTCATAGTTTGCCCCAACAACCTTCTCGTCCTTCTGCTACTGCGACGGCAGCACCCGTCAAGAAAACAATAATTCCTACACCGTCTAGACAAGGTAAGCAGAGTTAAAACAAACCTCACCTTCGTAAAGAAAATTAAGACTCTAAAATATCGATAGAAAAATCGTTCCTTTGAAGGAAAGAATGAGATTGATGATATCTGAACTCAAATTCTGATATATCTGAAATATTGTTTTTGATTTTATAATAATATAAAAATAAAAATATTATGTAAAATTGTATATATTTTATTTTAATGTTTTAAAAATTTCGCTTTATAACAGATACTGTGATAGATCCTAACTTACAAGGAGTTTTGTATACAACTGGTGGACTAACAAATGCAGCTACAGGGTTACCAATTCTACCCTCTTCCACTCAATCATCAGTGCCAAGTCAGGGACCCGCCACTCCAACTCACGCACCTCATCTTTCCATCCCGTCTCCAAATACTCCAAGTACGTCAACTTCGTTTCCTCCACCACCGATACTGACACCTGCACCAGAGTTAAAACCTCATAATTCTCAAATCACCGCTCCTACATCTGCACCCACTCCTCCTCCACCAAATATAACAAAAACAAAAGATATCAGAAATGAAGAATCCAATTATGTTCATTCTAATTCCATTCCTTCAACCAGGTTAACTGAAAGTCATATGCAGAATCAATATCCAGGTAAGGAAAGTTATATCATTTATAACTTTTGTTTAATTGACGAGTTTAATACATCAAAAACTTCCTTGACAGCAACCAGTACGGTGTCATCATTAAGTATGGGGAGTCATGATAATAATTTAATGACTGTAAATGGAGAGAAGAAAGATAATGTCCCTTCTCTCTTAACATCTAACACTCCATCAATGAAAAAGGTAAATTGTTTAAAGTTAAGATTTTTATAATTTTTGTTTTCTTTAAAATAATCTGAGAGACAGTGATTGGGATGTTAGCATTGTATGCAAAATGCAATGATATTTGTCCTCGTGCTATTTGTACTCAGATCTCAGTTCTTATTTTGAAACCCATGATATATACATATAAATGGATGGAAAAATATACAAGGTGATTATAATTAAAATGCCTCTATTTGATGCTGTCTAGAGAGAGATTTAGAAGTTCAAATCTGGCATGATGACATTTCAAGATATGCTGAAGACATTTCTATTGATATATATATATATATATAATGTCCTGACTGGCTGATTCATCATCACTCAGAGCAAACTGCTGAACCTAAAGAGGTGAAATTTGGTACACAGTTAGGGTATATCATGAAAATGCACATCAAGAAGGGATTTTTCGAAATTCTCCCTTGCAGGGGAAAGGATTAAGGCTTAACCTGAAGAATGGCTTCTACTGTATTATTTTAATGAAATTTTGTTTTAACTGCGTTTTAGTAGGGTACATAATGAGAATGCACACTAAAAAGGGATTTTTGGAAATTCCAACCCTCCTCAAGGGAAGAGGAGAGAGTTTTAGTCAGTATAAAGTGTAAATAGTAAAGAAGGAAAATAAATAGTGGCACATATAGTATACATTTTGACAATTAATAAATATTTTAATTATTTCCACCTTTCAGGTAACACAAAAACAAATTCAAAATATTGAATTGGAAACATAAAGTTCCAAACAAGATGTTTTAGAATTTAAAATCAACCATATAATTCAAGTAAAGTTATCATCAAGAAAGTTAATTCTCCATTATAANAAAAAAAACGGCATCTGACAAAGCCATGTTGAATTTGTACCAAAGCTGAAACACGCCGAGAAATGCATTATTTCTGTCCAATCTGTCCAGAGAAGCCAGACCTTTATGTGGAAGATTGTTTTAAAAATTATCACAAACAATAAAAATATGCTTTTGATTTTGAATAAACTTTTTATGATTATATTTTCTGTTCATGTGAGCCAACCTTGATTTTTGTTCTTGCCCCTGAGGCTATCTATCCATATTTATACTGATATACTACAAATTAAATCGTAGATGCACAAATATGGCAAGTAAAAAATTATGAGATAACTCGTAGGTGGTTTCCTAGGCAATAATGCAAACTACGAGTTGTCTTGTAGTTGGCAGTTAACTAACATAAAAAAACCAGTAATATGTCACATTCTAGTTATCATCTGCTTACTGAAGACAGAACTTGCATACTAATTAGTTACAGAACTGTGCAGCTGGATCTAAATTACTTGAAAGTGATTTGACCATCATATGAATTTTGTGCAATTAATTTCCATTTGGAGTATTGTAGACCCAAAATAATGCAACATGTAATCAATACCATATACGCCTGTCTCTGATGCTTTGTCTACAAGCTTTACACACAATCTCCTATGGTGTGTTTCTTTTGGAAAACAATGTATATAAAATACAAACTGAAAATTACTTCTGTTAGCTTTGGATATTTAAATCAATTTTAATACTTATTTTGGAGATAATATATACTTGAGACAATTATAGTTCAAAATTATAATATGTTAGCAACCTTAAATTTATTAAATTTTTAAACCAGCATTTGCTTTGTAACACTTTAAGATTGCTTTTTTATTTATTTTTTTTTACAAGAGACTGTTTCATTAGAGTGTAAATAAGTATGTAATACTGTATTTTACAGTTACTTTTCAGCCTAAGCATTCTACTTTGTAAGAGAACTAATTCTAATATTGAATTTTGGGAATATTATTATTATTCATCCTGATAAAAAAAAAGTATTAAGTAAATATGTTAACATAAGCACATATACATACATATATGTGCATATACTATTGTTTATAATTAAGTTGGTTAAAGGGCAAGCTAGTTGATTTATATTTCTTAATAAAGACACAGAAATTTATTCAGGTAAAATGTAAAATTAAGAGATTGTTTCATTCTCAAATTAAAGAGTATAAGTTTAAAGTAATTCTACACAACTTTATTAGCTAAATTCAGATTATGTGCCAAGCTAAGAACTTTCTTTTATTTAATACTTTTTTAATGAAACTTGTTTGTGACTCAGTGTATAAATTTTAAGAAATATTAATGCTTGCTTACCCATCTGACCAATTTTTGGAAAAGAGAGGGAGAGGGTTAAGGATTATTTTAAAAAACTCTGCTTTACTGTACTATTTTAGATGTGGTTTTTTGCATTTTTGCAGAAAATTGAACATATTTTTAGACCACGTAAAAATTCTTTAATTAATCTCGGAAGAAACTAATTAAAGAATTTCTTGCACCCGATGAAAATGGGTACGATCAGCTATAATCTAATAATCTTAATCTTCGCTATCGTTACTTTTTGCCCAAGCAACACCTGGCTCATCTGCTAACATATATATATATATATTGGAATATATGTATTTGAATTTTTGAAAAAGATAGAGATTCAAATCACATGAAAACTAATAGTTTTCTTTGATGATTATCTTGAGCATGAATGTTTACTATCTGAACATATATAAAATTTTATCATTTCTTTATCAGTTTTATTTAAATTTTTAAGCAGAGCAAAATTTTGTTTGAAAAGTTTTTAATTTTAAATTAATAATGCATTTATAACACACACTTGGTAATCTGAACTAATTATTTAAAGTATATATATAAAGAAAAGGACTGTAAGGGGAAAAATATATTTTAATTATTATTATTATTATATTTTATTACATTTTAAAAAGTTTAAATTGCAAATTATTTTTTTTAATATGATACTAAACATGAAAACAAATTAATTTTGATGTTTAGAATGAGTCCAAACTAAAGAATTATGGATCGTGGTCAAGTCTGGCCCAAGTGGTTTCCAATAGTCCAAGCACAAGCAATCCGTCTGTACTGAAAACTTCTGCTATGGATAGCTTCCAACAATTTAAAAAGCAAGCCATAGAGAAGCGAGATAGGGTAAATTAATTTTGCAAAGTTAATTTGTACATTCTGCATTATGTAAACAAAAAAGATATATAAATGGTTTGTTTATATTTCTTACAGCAAAGGCAGTTAATAGAACAACAAGAATTGAGAAGGCATCAGAAAGAGCAAGCAGAAAGAGAGAGGATAAAATTAGAAAGAGAAAGGCAAAGGTAAATGTTGCTTTAAAAAAAATTGACAAAAACAAATTTAAATTTTATGATTTGATTTGTCATCTAGTTAGCTAAATTAACAATTATGTGATTTTTACCCACAAATGTAAAATCTTTAAAATGATTGTTTAACAGAGAGCGCGAAGAGGAGGAAGCTTTAGAGCGAGCAAGAAAAGCACAACAAGCTCAACAGCAACAAATGGAAGAGATGGCACGCCAACAGGAACAACAAGTTACCCAGAAAGCAACATCTCCCAGTGTAAGTGAACGTGAGAGGCAAAGATTAAGGGAACAAGAAAGGAGAAGGCGAGAAGCTGTAAGTATAAAATAGGTTGCATGCAAGCAAAGCAATAATTTTGGATCAACTTTAAAAAAAATTTTATTTTGTTTTTGCTTTAGATGGCTGGTCAAATTGACATGAATAGACAAAGTGACATCATGGCTACATTTGAAGAAATGCTGTGATTCTTTAAACAGTCCTACTATGGATAGATAAATATTTTATTTCCTTCAATTGTGAATAAACTGAGGACAAAGAACTTGTGATTCTTTGAAAGTTCATCTCATTTATTGCAAAATATTTTCCAGACTGTATTTTGCTTAAATGGAAAAAAAATGCAAAAAACAAGTAGAAGAAAGAAGAATTTATCAGCTGTTGTTAGAGCATGATAAAACTTCAAGGGCATTTTGGTCACACCGACTGTACATAATTACATACATCAAGGGGATCCACATGTGAACTACAAGGTGGTGTAGGTGAACATGCTGTAAATACAGCTTATATTATGTATTTGTTTATCAAGTGTGCCTGTGGTATGCATGTGCGTATGACTGTATCATGTGTTTATGTGATATAATTTGTGAGAAGCATGCAAGCTTCCACAAACCTTACCATTCCCTGCCTGTTATAATGGCTATGTTAATTGCTCACCTGCCCGCCAGTTTTTTACAACACATTGTTGTATGTGAATAATGAAAAAAATCAAGGTAATTTGTATCTTTGTATAAAAAAACAAAAAAATTACAAGTGGTCACGGTTGAATAATGAACGTTAAAATGCAGAGTGAGGGGGAAGCGCAGGGCATTTGTGCCACTAGCTCTGCCTAGTTCTCCAAAAAAAAAATATTCAGAGATGTCTAGAGAGTGTTTTCATTTTATGTATGTAAAGGGATTATGATATGAATTCATTTGCTAGTATAATATGAATCATTCTTCTAAATGCATATAAAGGAATAAAGCAATCCTCTTCTCACTGTAGAATTTGTCATAGATAAATATTTTTTAATCTCATAATTAGCTAAAAAATGATCATTACCATTGAAGATACTTCATCGTTTCCACCTTTCTCCATCACTCACATCACGCTGTTCAAAAATAATCCACCAGATGTTCACCTAGTTATTATTAAGTCATGTATTATATTAATAGTTAGTCAAAGGAGGACAGATTTACAACATGCAATATTAGGCTTTTGTTTACTCCACGCAACTGCCTCACCTTAAAAGCCAATTCAGAATTAATCCAGAAGAAATCGTCTTCATTATGTTTTTTTCCACGTGCAGCAGAAAGTATCCACCAGAAGTCGAAATTAATTGAAACAAGAGGATTGCTTGATTTTTTAAGAGGAAAAAAAAATTATTTAATTGTTTCCAAATTGAAGAGAGATCGTGATCCCCTGGACTCTAAGAAAATTGTACAGATAGGAAAGAATTCTTATTATTATTATTATTATTAATTATTATTATTATTATTATTATATATATACATATATATATATATATATTAATATCATTTGGTTGCACGCAGCATTCGAGGCACGATTTTCTCGTGCATTTAAAGTCCAAAAAAATATGAAAAAACACACAAAGCATTTTTCGCCTGATGAAAGGCTTAGTAACAACACTAGTGCCTGGCAGTTGTTATTTTTAATGAGGGGGAAAAAACAATTAAATGTACTTAAGATTGGTGTTGGGGCCATTGATTTCTTCTCTTTTATATTATGTATGTTTAAACTGTAATTATTAGTTTTATCTTTTAAGAAAGAACATTTCATAAAATAGCTTTATCCTACATTTAAAGAGTTAAAAAAAAAACAGAAAAAAATAATAATAATTATTCTCCTTAGTGTTTATCTCATTACAAATACTTTTTTTTGTATCAGAGGAAGATGTTTCATTTTATTTTATTTTTTCTCTCTTTTTTTTTAATGTTTTGCTCTTTGTATAAGAGGGCAAAGAAAAATCAACAAAACACAAAAGACGTGGCTGGCCTACTATAACTTATTGATGTGGAGTGTTGCCATATTGATACATTCTTTGGTATCTCAATAGCCACTCTCATGCAATGTAAATAATTGATGTTCCTAGTAAAATATCACTTAAGAATAATTATTCCATGTAGAAAAAAAAAATACTTGAAAGAAAGTTGACCAGTTTGTTTGAATGATTGAAGTAATGTAATAAGTTCAGTAAATGCTCGTATTAAGGTTTTTAAATATAATTTGATGTCACTTGCTATTTGTGCTTTTTCTGTCTTCTTATCATCAATAATTATCAATCTTAAGATATTCAAAAATTTAATTGGTTTAAAAAAAAGAGTAATTAATTAATAAACATGAGTATCTTTTTTTTATATATATATATAATAATATAATCTAGTACTATAGTTAAGAATATAGTGCTGTATTTTTGAAACTTTTTAAATTATCCACAGTGTATTTTTTAATAATTAAGAATGCAAAAAATCCATTTGTGTAATTGTTTAAAGGAAACTTTCCTCTTTTTTTTTTTAATAGTGTGTGTGTGTGTTTGAACATAATTTAAGAAAAAAAATCTAAATAGAAAATATGTATTTTACTTTTTATTCGCCATTCAAAAAAAAAGAAATACATAATTTTCTTCAAATTATATCTTAATGTGTCTAAAAACCGTAATTTTACAGCATCAAATCTAAAGAAGTTTTACACGCTTAGTTTTTCCCATTTAAAAAAACAAAAAAACCTAATTATTTTTTGGTAAATTAGTAACAGAATTATGTCGTAACTTACACACGAGTTACGCTTAGTAACGCCGTAACGAATTGAAGTTACGTACTTTTTAAGGAAAAGTAATAGTAATTTAAAGCTCAATATTACGTAAAATTAACAATGAAATTGTGACGTAAATGACAGTTATTCAGTGATGGACAAAGTAAGTTTGGTGGTTCGGTATCTAATCTGATGTGGACACACCAAAGATTTAAGGTACTGATCGTCGGAAAACCGTGTTAGAAAGCTCTATAAATAGAGGAAAACAAGGAAAAAGTCGAAGAGTAGGCTAATAATTTCGATAATACAACACTGTCACCTTGTTTATTGAACTTTGTAAGACAGTTTTTCGAAGTAAGTACAGTATCAAACCTTCGACAAAGTGACGAGCTTATGAATGAACAATGCATTGTTCGTTATCATAGTAATATAATTGAATCATAAACACAACGTGATTATTTTTTCAAATGTATACACGTGTGGCGCTTCGACTATTGAGGTAACACGTGGTAAGTCTCCCAGGAGACTCGAGTATCCCTCAAAAATTACTATTGTTAGGCTAGACACGTTACGTTCAGGCAAATAATCGGACAAACACCTAAATTTTAGCGTACAGTTACCGATGTTGCTTGGCATGTGGGCTGTACTGTACTTTTCGAAGACGAAACATGTTAGCAGAACACATGTTAAGTAGCCATCTTGAAAGCTCCTTTATACTTCTTGATTCATGAGTATATTCGATGGAAACTTATAAATCTCGTGTTGACATTATTTGTATATTTTGTAAATTAAGATAATTTTTTTATCATATATTTATCTCGAGTAAACGTTGCTGATAACGTTTAAATATAAGCATATATATTTAAGGAATATATGTCTTAATAAATTGTGTGTGTGTATATATATATATATATATACATATATTTATTTATTTGTATGTATAGCTTCTATATTTGCTTATCTGCACATCATTTATCATGGTACGAATTCTTCAGTGTGGCGAGTAACTCAGAATTACGGCGACAGGAATGCTACTTGTCACGTGTTTTAAAAGAAATGGCGATTTTTCTTGACTTACCAGTAAATAAATCTTTAATTCCTATTCGTCGCTGGGGGCCGTCGAGAGTTTGTTTGGGTTCCTGGTAGAGCGGGGCCCCTCTCCTTTTATTTGTTTTAAATGAATAAAACACTAGAATATTTCTTTATTAATAAAAAGTAACGTTAATCTGCCAAGTGTTGAATAATGTCACCGTAGTGTGTCTGTAAAAAAGCAAGGTAAACTACAACACGGTTTCATCAGAATCAAAAATTAATTTTATTTTCTAAGTTTCCTCCGGGAACGGGAGAAATCCCCCAAAGATTTCTCTCTCGACGGCTCTGTATATGCAGTTAGTTGTTTTCTGTAAATGTGTTTAAATCATAAAAAAAAGGTGCTTATTTGAAAACAGGAGAGATTTGAATTTTCTGTTAAATTGAAGAGAGTAACGAGAAAATGGCGTTTACGCAAATTACAACGGGTAGCCCAAAAATCAGTTAATCGCGTTTGTTTCGTGTACATTTGTGATGATGAATAAATAAAACTGGAACAACTTATACAGTAAGTTCTCAGTTAACGTCTTCGATAGAGAAAACTGCGACTAAAGAACACTCTTGGATAAGGCAAGAAGACAAGTGATGTGTCTAAACACCTTTGAGGAGAGGCAATCCGTACAGCAGCCTATCAATTGAATCGATCTACAGCTGCACTAAATGGAGATATTCCTGCAAGTGGAATTATCAAAGCACTAGCAGGTGAACCCCGGTGTTGCTCGAGCAAAAAATAACAACAGCAAAGAGATTATTAGATTATTCCGTACTTTTAACCCTTATATTACATTATTTGATTTATATTTACAAAGGTTATTTTACGTAAGGGTTTATCACATCGAGTGACACAATCTAACACATTTTAAAAATTCTTTAAATTGTGTACAGTAAAGGAAGAAAGAATTTTTAAAATATAGATACGTAACCGGCACGACTGTATTGTTAACAGAAAAAGTATGATATACGGGGTAAAACACTACGACACTCCACGCAGGCTAGTGCTACGTGCTACCTGTCGTAGTAATGACGCATGTATTTCGCGCTATATCATTATCACAGTAATTCGGTGAATACAATATATATATATTTTTTTAAAAAATATCCCCTTTTTTGTAAGAATTATATTTTGTTAACTTTTTGTCATTAGATGGCGATTTGGCCAATAGATGGCTCAGAAAATTAATGTAAATAAAAATTAATTTATAGAAATGTAATCGATATTTTGAGGTGGAATGTACGGCATTATCTAAGTTAGAAGTGTATGGACGTATCTACCGACTTTCATAGCAATTAGTCGAACGGTTTAGGAGTGTATTGCGAACAAACATCCTCATTTATATATATAAACAACCTTTGTATCACACTGAATGACCAATCTAAGTTTTAAAATTAGTAACAATTTACAAATTTTTAAACTGTTAGATTGGTCATTCAGTGTGATAAAACCTTACGTAAGATAACTTTTGTGTTATATAATCGATCTTACCCGTTTTCATCGGGTGCAAGAATTAGGTCCTCCTCTTCCGAGACTAATTAGAGAATTTTTAGATGGGTCTAAAAATATTTCCCGCAAAAACGTAAAAAACTGCATCTAAAGTAGTACGGTAGAAGCCGACTTCTTCAGGGTAATTCTTAACTGTTTATTGTTGCTACGGTTGTACGTAACTTCTGTCACCCACGATATCAAAAAGGTAGAAAAATGAATCGTGTGATCTACAAAAATTAATCGCGTAACTCATCGAAGTGCTCGGCCTAGCATGTCGCGTTTTACATTTCAAGATATGGTCACTTTAGTGTACTAAGCAGAAGCATATATTCGGGTCATTTTAAGCACTTTTGAGATCTCTGGCTCCATTTTTTAGAGACTATATACATATACGGGATAAAAACATTAGAAAGCAGCAGTGGGATGAAGCCTCTAAGAATAAGGCGAGGCTCTCGATCATAACCAGATCTTTAAAAGTGCAAAATCTTAGACAAAGGCTACAGTTGTTTTATAACTATAATCTCTTCTACCCAATATCAAGTTATTAAGTTAAACAGAATTTTCAAATTACAACTTTATTATTTAGTAACGAAAACATTTTTGTTTAAGAGACATTCAGAAAATGTAAAGGAAAAATAAACATTACTCTGTATAATTTTCTCACTATATTAATTTTCAAATGACTTCTTTACTTTTAAGAGATTATAAGATTTACACTAATTTATTAAGGATTATGAAGCATTTAATCACGTTATAAATATGTTTTGAATATTTATTTTAATAAATTTATTCTCTGTAATTATTATCATCTAATTAATAATTCTTCACATGTTTTTTAAAATGAAAAGTCAACAATTGATTAACAATATCTCTATTCTTCGACAATAAGTAGTGTTCGAAAAATAATTTGTTAATACGGAAAGAGAGAAAACAAACATATTCGCTATGTTCAGGATCCATAGAATATTAACTGCAAAGCAAATTATTCAGTTATACAAAGAGAAAAATAATATCCATTTTCAGATCGCTCACTCTAGAAACCATCTTGAAACAAATGTGTAGTAGACCCCCGCCGATTGCAGGCTTCGGTTTGGTGGACAGTGTGAGATCGCCGATCTGTGCGTAATAACAAGGTATCCGAGCAGTTCTGAATCGTTAGGCACAGAGACAACTCTCTAGTTACATAAATTTCATCCAGATTTATTGTAACTTGAAAATATAGCTTACAACAACAACTATTCTTCGAGCTGGTGAGGGGCGGGGCCCGCCGTGTGTCGCTTTTTTTACGAATGTTTATTCATGAAAAAAGCGACACACGGCAAACTGCCAAGGGAGAAATGTCTCCCGGGAGGTGTTTTATGTGATAGTGTCTATTTAGCTGTTACTAATGTAAAAACTCCACGTGAACGACCCGTTGGAGAAGCGCGAACCCACGATCAACTACAAGAGTTGAGTGGTTTTATCCCCGGGGCAATGGTGGCTTCCGGTTTACAAAAAGAGAAAAAAATTGAGAAAATTAAGTCCGGTGTTGCAAATACGAATAGAATGTTATTTATAATAAGAGAAATATTTGCGTAAGTAGACGATCCTTTGCCGTTTGTGAGAAACACGTATGGGCGTCGGGGGCCGTCAAAAATTTGATTACGCAAGTTTAGGGTAGGGTCCTGTGTTTTGTCGGACACACCTCCGATTTAGACAAAAAAACAAATAGTTAAGGTGTGAGGGTTAGAGTCACTCCGAAATCCAGGAATGAGCCTCTCAGGAGGATGAATGCAAAGTCAGGAGGACAAATGAAAAAGAAGTTTATTATAAAAAAAACAACGTATTGAACAATGTTATAAAATCTGATTTAGGAAATTGGCCTATCCCTAACTATAAAACGGGGGATATCTGAACTGCGCGACTCACAACATATCAAGAAAAGAGTTGTCTTCTCTTTCTTTTTGTCGTCTTGTTCCTTTCTTTGGTCCTTCACTAGGTCGATTGTCTCTTTTCTAGGCAAACTCCCGTCCAGTCAGCCTCAATATTATTTCAATTCTTTTTCACCTTCTCACGCTTTCAATTCAGTCTCACTCCTTCAAATCTTTCTCACTCTCCGATTCTATCCTTTTCTGCTTTAATTTCATCACTTCTATTTTTTTCTCTCTTTTTTTTTTGTTTTTGACCAATCATGCTTTAGTTCCGGAGGAAGGTGAGGTAATTTGTAAAATGCATGATTGGTCATCTATTGTCCTCATCTTCTCCTGTCAATGAAGAATGATGCGTATCCATGTGACACGGACCGCATACCATCGGTCATGTAACACCGTCGAAAAAAGGGGAAACGACGAGCATCCCCTCATCTTTTCCTTCGCATGTTGTGAGATTTATAACGATTAATTGATAATAGACACGATCATCCTTGTATTAGAAAACAATTACTTTATTAACCATAAGTTCTATAGGCAAAGAGATGGCATCCCAATGGGGTCGGTAATAAGTCCTATTTTAGCTGATCATAGCATGTCCGATATTGATAAGAAAGTCTCAAACATTACGGACTTTATAGATCTTGATCGATTTACATTGGAGATGGAGAATTAGGAAAAGAAATTTTGTTCCTTTTTTATCGAGAGGCTAAGACGACAGGTAAATCTGTGTTCGTGAGAGCTGATTGTTTAACAATTGATAAAGATAATTTTACGTATGACCTACTGGATGAAGATTGAACCTTTTTTTTATTGTTAGCAGGGAAATTGGTGGATCGTCAAATGGACGAAAATTAAAAACTTTACCTGTTATCCCTTGCTTAGAAGAAGTAAAAAGTCTGTTTATTAAATAGAAATCTATATATATAACCCATTCAACGGGTATCCGTCTGTTTGTCCTGTAACCGTTTGATAACGGACACTATGCACCATCTTGCCCCACCCGTGGGGTAAGATGGGGATATTATTTTTATATACTAATTAAAATGGTTTTCTTCAATATTGGCTCAAGAACAGTGTGCCCATTTATCACAACGGCTACATTTCTGTAGATACACAGTATAACCCTCCACAATAGAGGCATTCTTCAGTTAAAAGACAATACAGTAGACCACCCCTATAACACTGTTGATTATTCCGTTTTATATGAATTCCCCTTGTACGAGTCACTTAGATTTTACATATACGTGTGCCGGGCTGTGTTATAGGGGGATTCGACTGTTATATTAACTAGAAGAACTATTTATTAATGGAACATTAACGATAAATATATCGAAACAAAAGTGCAATGAATATTAATCATAAAACGTATCGAAGCTCAGAAAAAAATTATTAAATAAATATAAAAGTTTGAACTTACTCGTATTACTTTACTTTACCAGACGATACTGTCACTTCGCGCATGCTCAGTTACGCTATTTTGTAAGCAGACGATATATTTTTTATTTTTTCGTGGAAAAAAGTTTTTATTTCGATTGTTATCTCACATTTTATTTCTTGTTAAGATAGTATTTAAATTAAAAAAATGTTTTCATAAATAAAATAAAATCCTCTAGCCAGCGGCAGAATTCATATTCGTGGCCACCATCTTGTCCCGACGCGCACTTTTCACACCGACTGCAAACACAGGTAAACTTCATTTCAAAACTAAATAATTAAAGGTTACTTCAAATACCATAATATCTTCATCTAAAAGGTAATGTAGCAGGTGTAAAATTAGATGAAGTATTGAAGTACACATGTGCCGGGCTGTGAACGGCTCGCGTATTTGTAAAATTTAAGTGACTCGTACAACATGGAATTCATATAAAACGGAATAATCAACAGTGTTATAGGGGGTTCGACTGTATTGCTAAAACATGGATAACGTTCTTACTTCCAAACAAAGAGAGCGATTCGGACGTTCTCTCGTCCCGTGATCTCTTTTGAGGTTGACATTTAGTTCCTCTAATAGCAGCTTAACCGCGAATAAACAGACGTCCCCATCTTACCCCATAGCCCCATCTTGCACCACTCTCCCTTACTTTAGGCAGATGGTTCAAATAGTCTAACTCCTTGTTAACAGACTTGCGTTAATTAAGCATTGTATAAGGCATTTAAAGGAGTGCTTGCACCCCCTTCAGAGGCATTACATTACGTCGCAGGAAGACTGAATAAAGACGTCTTATTGGTAGAATTTACACCATTATTTTCGTATATTTAAAAATCTTTGAAATTTCACATTTCTTGTATCTTTATAATCTTTAATATTGGTTCGATTATATCAATAGAACGGTTGTAAACGTTCCAGAAAATTGATCAAATTGAAAACAGTTCGTTTGATTCTCGACAATTCTCGTCATTCTCAGCGGTAGCTGTTATATAACAATTACTATTTGTTGTTGAAATACTGAATATAAATTCTACGTTTTACTTATATATAAGTTACATTAATTAAATTAATTCTTCGTTTATCATTTAAGTTAACTTTTATTATTCTCTGTGAAATTTCGCTAAATTTTTTCTAAAATTGTTCGAATACTCCACAAAAAGTGTAATGTCTTCAAGAATACGATCGCGTGGAAATTTTCGACTGGATCCGACATTGAAAAGAGAGTGAAAATTCCGTTAAAAGATATTGTCTGGACAACAGACTAAATTAGAGAGTAGTTAAGATATAAAGTGGTCGTTAACAATAAGAATAGGAATTTTATCACTCAATAACAAATTAAAATCGATTTCAAAAAGTATTCAGAATATCGTGCAAAGAACTGTATTGTATTAAATTAATAAGCATTAATTATTGTAATTTTAAATTTTTGCTACTCAAATGGCGAGTGGAACATCCACCAGAAAGATCCGAATTGGATTCCTGCTCGGAGCTCATTCTCCCTTTTCTGCTGCATTTCTTCAATTTCATTTAATGCTTATCTTAGATTTCATACTTATAAAATTCAATTTCTTTCCTCTACAATTCCCAAACCAAATATATTACCTCTAGTGTACCCATACATTTTTTCACTAATTCTTGTTTACTCTTTCTACAGAATTCGTTCGAATACTCTTATAAATCACGGATTGTTNACTTTATCTCTTGCACTTGTACCAAAGTATATATATATATATATATATGAGGATGTTTGTTTGTTCGCTATACACTCCTCTGCCGTTCTACCAATCGCTACGAAACTCGGATAAACGCGAAATAGATACGCCATTATAGCGACAGATAGCATATAGCGCTTGCCTGCGTAGAGTGTAGTAGTATTTTGCTCCTGTAAATCATACTTTTCCTGTTAGCAATAGGATCGTGCCGGGTATGTATCTAACTCCGTTCGGAGGAAAATTTTATTGAAATAACGTGACTTGCGGTATAAATCGGAAGTTCGTATATAGGTAATTCGGTCCTTTTTCTTACGATTTTCACGTCTGGTTTACCGTTTGATATTCGGCTGTGAATGGCACACAGTTTCTTAGAGTTAACATTAGAAAGTATTACCTGTAATTCCTGTCTACTTGACCCATTCAATTTGTGCCATTTCGTACCGTCCCAGTAACGCGATAAAGATAGGATGAAATAACCAAACTCTTTGTATGGTTTTCATTTAAATGTTTGCTATATTATAGTATTTGATTTATATCACTACAAAGATTATCTTACGTAAGGGTTTATCACACCGAGTGACCAATCTAACACATTTTTAAAATTATTTCTACGTCTACAGTACACAATTTAAACAATTTTTAAAATGTGTTAGATTGGTCACTCGGTGTGATAAACTCTTACGTAATATAACCTTTGTAAATATAAATAAAATAATATAATAGAAAGGTTAGAAGTACGAAATAACCTTAACGTCTGTTTCCAATTTTGCCCGGGCAACGTCGGGCTTACCTGCTAATGTAATACATAATTGAACGGCAATAGATTATAAGACACTAGACTAACATTAACGTTACTGATTAAAAGAAATTAATAAATTTTTACACAAAGGCTTCCTTACGACTCCATTAAATATGCAAAATAAAAATTTCTTTCATAAAAGCTTCATAATATCGTAAAGACCAAAGGTGTAATGTATTATTTTTTGTATAGGCCTACACCTCGTTTGATGTTAAATCATTTTATTTTTATCAACTTCGGTATTTTTTTGGAATGTCAAACTATTCCGTCCATATATTTTTTCCCTAATATTTTAGTGGATAAATCTGTACATAGAGATTAGAACTATTTTAGATTTATCAATCGGGTAAATATGCTAATGTGATAAAATTTGCCTGTGATATTTGAAATGGTCCGAAATGTACGAATTTATAAACATTTTCCTTGTATTTTTGTAGCGTGTGACAATAAAATAATAAATCATAAATACTGAGCACGTGTGTTTAAAAACAAGTTTACACATTTCAAATGAATTTATTTAATAACTGGTACATTCCTTGTACAAATTTTAAAACTTACATTGCGTAAAACTTGTATATAGGCTACAATACTAGGCCTATATATATATGCCTAGTATTGTGTATACAATATTAAAAACTGAAATTTATAAAATTTTAGTTTTAACAAGTATTCCATAACTTTTTAAATTCATTTCTAAATGCTTTCACTACGCTTTCTTCATTGGTAAATAACGTGATTACAGTACTGTACCTGCAAGCGCTTTCGTTGTCCAGTTCACAGATCCCATCATTAATGATGCATTAGGTATGTCGAACTGTGTGTTCTGACTGCTATGCCTATAATAGACAAGATATTGGATATAAGAAATGGGTACATTAACTTTAAGATTAAGAAAAAATGTAACAAAAAGTAATTAATTGAAAATATGCACGATATACAGGTTGTTTTTTTTTGAACTCGTAACGGTCATCGAAAGACGGTTAAAAATGGCCGTTGGACTTTTGAATGCCGATTGGTCAGCAGTTAACACGTCACACGGCTATAGATTTGCATAAGACTATGGCTTGGTGATAGGTGATTGAACACGAATCATACANAATAAATTTTTACACAAAGGCTTCCTTACGACTCCATTAAATATGCAAAATAAAGATTTCTTTCATAAAAGCTTCATAATATCGTAAAGACCAAAGGTGTAATGTATTATTTTTTGTATAGGCCTACACCTCGTTTGATGTTAAATCATTTTATTTTTATCAACTTCGGTATTTTTTTGGAATGTCAAACTATTCCGTCCATATATTTTTTCCCTAATATTTTAGTGGATAAATCTGTACATAGAGATTAGAACTATTTTAGATTTATCAATCGGGTAAATATGCTAATGTGATAAAATTTGCCTGTGATATTTGAAATGGTCCGAAATGTACGAATTTATAAACATTTTCCTTGTATTTTTGTAGCGTGTGACAATAAAATAATAAATCATAAATACTGAGCACGTGTGTTTAAAAACAAGTTTACACATTTCAAATGAATTTATTTAATAACTGGTACATTCCTTGTACAAATTTTAAAACTTACATTGCGTAAAACTTGTATATAGGCTACAATACTAGGCCTATATATATATGCCTAGTATTGTGTATACAATATTAAAAACTGAAATTTATAAAATTTTAGTTTTAACAAGTATTCCATAACTTTTTAAATTCATTTCTAAATGCTTTCACTACGCTTTCTTCATTGGTAAATAACGTGATTACAGTACTGTACCTGCAAGCGCTTTCGTTGTCCAGTTCACAGATCCCATCATTAATGATGCATTAGGTATGTCGAACTGTGTGTTCTGACTGCTATGCCTATAATAGACAAGATATTGGATATAAGAAATGGGTACATTAACTTTAAGATTAAGAAAAAATGTAACAAAAAGTAATTAATTGAAAATATGCACGATATACAGGTTGTTTTTTTTTGAACTCGTAACGGTCATCGAAAGACGGTTAAAAATGGCCGTTGGACTTTTGAATGCCGATTGGTCAGCAGTTAACACGTCACACGGCTATAGATTTGCATAAGACTATGGCTTGGTGATAGGTGATTGAACACTAATCATACACTCGCTTAGTGTTACAACGGGTAATCGCTGATTGGTCGGCCACGTCACACGATATTTGCATAGTGCTACACCTCGGTAAGCACTTATTAGTAATCGAGTCCGCGGTCGACGCTATAGAAAGATTAAAGCCGAAGCGGGAATTTTAAGTTCACTTCACTTCGTGACTTCGGAAGTAAGTTAAGTTCGACACGACAGAACATACTTCAGTTTCGTCTAAGTTCGGTTTGGTTTGGAACTTCAGGAATGCATCAGTGGTCGAAGCAAGTCTGGATACCCTCGCTGTTTGTTCTTCATCCGCCGGAAGGAGATTACTTCTAGTGACAACTCGTTGACACGTCGCAAAGTGTTTTCTCGACGAACCTGTTCAGCATATTGGACTATTTGAACTTTATTTTATTTGTGTGCAATTGGCATACCGAGTTGGTCGCCAATTGTTTGTCAACAAATGCCAGTTAAATTTACAATGTTATTTGTAAACGTTGTAAATTTGACTTAGTTAGAATACAAAGACATTACGATTATATATGTTAATGCAATACTTAAAATAATCCAATCATTATTTTAATAACATTCTTACCTTTTCTATGGAACCTTTCAATCTGTGCCTCAGCCAAAGCCGTCCCATCGCCTGTGTTATCTTTATTAGTAAAAACCCTTATTCTCACTCCTTCCTCGGGACGTTTTATAATGATATTAGCCAAAAACGGACTGGTAATTAGATATACACCAACGTTCATAACTCAGCACTTGAGTTCTCCAAAGAGAAGCAGACATCCTAACGAAGTGTCGCTCCGTAAATCGTTACGCCTGACAATTCGTCCATTACCGAATATTCTTTTATAATCCACATTGGTGTCGGGGAAGAAAAGAATTTTCGTGTAAACGTCTTTCTTCTTCTTAGATGGTGTTAGATTATACGCGTCAAAATGTGTTGTTAAAGTTGTCATCCCATAATTTTTCCAACTTGTACTCGTATCCCATAACTTTGCAAATTCATTCGTGTATGCTTTCACTATATGTTCTTCACTGGTAGTAACAACACTTTCGTGATTACCAGTAAGTGCTTTCATCGTCCAGTTCAGAGATCCCATTATTACCAACTGGTTGTCGATTATAGCAAATTTTATGATGCATTCGGTACGTTGAACTGTGTGTCTCACTGCTATACCTGTACAAGATACTGGATATAAAAAATGGGTAAATTAACGTAAAGTTATGAAATCTTACATGATATACGCTATACTTAGATTATTTGTTTTGAATACAGATATAACAAAATTTGTGTACTTGTTAAATATGTATAGGATGCACTGCTTTAAGAATAAGAAACGATGTAATAAAAAAGTAATTTACTAAGATACGCTTCTTGTTTAGACTTCTTAATGACTTGTGAGCACTAAGATTGGCCTTATTTTACCGCTAGACTTATTACACCTTACGAGCCAAAGCAGACAAAACAAGTAGTAATTGTGAATAATGGGCAAGACGCAAGTAATTGTTGGATCAAAATACGTATATTGAACTGGATAATAATCCGACTGACCTTCTTAACAAAAAATTTAAAAAAGTCAATTGTTAAACTTGAAAAACAAAACCTTATTAACCAAACAGAAAAACATTTTTTGTCTCCTAAATACCGTAGTACAGTACAAACACTCGAACACTAGGCAATTTTCATCTAAGTTTATTCAGTTTACTTGATACGTGTGCGTATTGTTTACACACGTTTCGGGCTTGTTACGCCCCTCTTCAGCCAACTATTTTAAAATTAGAGAATACATACGAATTACAAATTCCGGTATACTTATAAAAGATTTTTTACAATTTATATATATAAGCAAACACAAACATTATACCGAATATACCTTGAGATTACAGAACTCCAAAAAACCTTAACGCATTTTCGCGTGACTTATGCTTCTAGTTATTTCTTATTTATTCAATAAAAAAAATTTTTTCCTAATAAAAATTCTTCATCTAATAAAATCTTATTTGTATCCGCGTTAATCAATTAAATACTGTATACATTTATTAGACATACCTCCACGTATTTTTGGCTTTTTAACGTCATACACTCGAAGGGAACTTTTACACACGACATCTGTTTCAAAGCACCCCTATGAAGTCGGTGTAACTGAGTATTTTCTGGTTATTCTGCATTAAATTGTATTCAATTCTAACATACAAATAGGTTTCTACTCTTTCATTCTTCTTTTTATACAGAGTCATTACGCAGTGCTGTACTCATTTCCATATTGTTGCGTGGCAGATACGGCACTCGTGACGATCACAGAAGTCGTTAGTTCATTTTAGTTTGTAATTTGAAGTCTTCTTCTTACAATTTTAAGAAAATAAACCTATGTTTTTTATAACCCAGTAGATATCTTTTCATACTTCTGTGCAAGCTTAAAGTTTATTTTATTTATTTCATTGTTAATTTCTTCGTACAAACCCTTAATTACTATTGTAGTTTTTGTTTCGTTATATATTATTAAAATGTCATCGACATATCGTTTATAGAATTTTGTTGATACTTTCATCTATGGTCTATCATTATTAACTCTACTAATTTTGGTCCTATTACCGATCCCATACTTATTCCTTCGTCCTGTTTTTAATAATCTGCTTCAATTTCAAAATAGTTACTTCTATTAGATGCGTTATTCCGTCTTTTACTTTAAGTTTTAATTTATTTTCTATTATTTGCCACGTTATTGATGGGTACATATCTACTATATCTAATGTGAAGCTCCGGAAGTGGGTCGAAATTCATGCATAGAAAATGTTTTTAATTTCATATGAAAAAAAATTTAATACGTAATAATTATTATTTAATATTGTAAAAGAAACCATCAAACGCAAAATGAATATTTTATGTCCATATAACGAGGAGGGGGGCCAATTAGAGAGCGGGGGCAGATCGGCATCGATCTATCGGAATGTTCGATCTGGGACCAAGAAGAAACTTATAAAAACCACGCAAAAAAAGGATGTGACGTTCTTGGTTCGTAGTTCTTGGCCTTTGGTTCGCAGTGCTCCTCTCCAGGATTCTGGTCATCCGGACGTTCTCCCACGAAAGCTTCTCAGATATTCGGAGGACTCATCTTCACCCTCCCGTGCCATCAAGATCGTTAAAGTCCATTTTTTAGATAGAAGACCTTGGTCCAAATAGTGTTGTGCAGCCAGGAGTAGACGTCTTCACGCCACCATCGCCGGAAAGAAACACTACCGTCAGAACAGTTGAACTTTTAGTGTTACGAACTTGTTTCTCGACTTTTGGATAGGTGTTACGCCGTTTTAAGGATTTGTTGTAAGAGAAATTTTTATATTTAATAAACTGTTTGCGATGGAGGACCTGTCTCAATAAGTTTTTCTACTCTCATGCGACAGTGCTGACCGCTCGATTGTCGTGACACTTTCTCCCTCACACTAAGCTAGCTATCTTAAACGTTTCTTCAATATTAATTTTGTTTAATTCTTCTATGAGTTCATCTGTGTTTTTAATTGAGAATTGCCCAATTTCTTTCAAAAACTTTTCTTATATAGCCCTATATAACGTGGAGTATTTAAAGTCCACTATTGGCCTAACTTTTTCTCCTATTTGGGGGTTTTTAGTTGTCGTTTTTTTTCGTTCAAAATAAAGCATTTTTCGATTGGTGTAATTTGGTAATCCGTTTTTTAAGTTCTAAATATAGCCTATAACTTCTCTGGGAACAATAGGTAGTTTACGTAACTTTACGTTATTTATTATTTCTTTTTAACCCATTATTGGCTAACTATTATAGTTTGTTTTGATTTGTCAGCTTTTATAATTTCTAGTTGATTTTCTTTTAAAAAATCATATAATACTTTGATTTCATTTTTATTAGTGTTGCAACGAATATTATATTCGGCCTCAGGCCAAATACCGAATAGTAACCGAATATTCGTTACATCACTAATTTTTATTTCTAATAATTACTTTCCCTTTTTCTGTGGTTATATATTTTCTAATTTTATTACTGTCTCTGGAAGATCGTTGCATATTTTGTCCAAATTCGGTATTATGTCTAAAACTTCCCATTTATTAGGACAATTAAAGTCTAACCCTTTGAATAATACAAATTTAAAATAATATTTGTATTTTAAATTTTACGAAAAGAAACACACGAAAAAAATAATTAATTTAAACAGATTCGGTGAATTTTTTGCATTAGTTACTTAATACAAACATGTTTTATTTTAAACAAAAGAAACTTCAGAAGTGTAGTGAGAAGTTATTTTCGTTACTTTGAGTGTCTGAGAGTCGAAGTTAATACAAGTTTTCTTCTACAGAACGTATAATAAACATTATTTTTATATTATTTCGATTATTTTTACAATATTCAACACGCATAGGATCTAAAATAATGTTTACTCGCTTAAATACTGACTAAGAACATTAAATTAGCTAATTAGAGCTTTAAAAAAACGAATTTATAACGACTTTACTTGTTAGAGGAGGCGGGGCTTTCCGCGGCAACTTGAAACTTTCACGAGTCTGTGATTCGTTAAAGTAATATCTATAGAAACAGAAATAGCCAATTAAAGTTTAGAAGGAGTTTCCCTTTGATTGTTCTGAGCCAATTGTACAGTTATGTGCTTCTAATGTAGGGATGTCTTAACCGAAATGTTTATGGGGTGGTAACAAAACACTGATTGGCTTAAACAAAATCAATCCACCTACAGAATAGTAAATTTGAGCTTAAATNATTTCTAAGTAAAAATTGAAAGTGTCTGTAGAAGTAATTTTTTAACATATTTTTTTTCTTGATAAAGTTATAATATTTATTATTATTATCTACACATGTTAGTCCTTAAATATACTTGTATATTCGGCCACAAGTATATATTATATATACTTGTGGCCGAATATTTAAGGAAATTACAAGTATACATTATATATACTTGTGGCCCAAAACTCCTTGACTTCTTCCAATGCGGCCCAGAGAAACAAAAAGGTTGGACACCCCTGACTTTGAGTGTCTGAGAGTCGAAGTTAATACAAATTTTCTTCCACAGAACGTATAATAAACATTATTTTTATATTATTTCGATGATTTTTACAATATTCAACACGCATAGGATTTAAAATAATGTTTACTCGCATAAATACTGTCTAAGAACATTAAATTAGCTAATTAGAGCTTTAAAAAAACGAATTTATAACGATTTTACTCGTTAGAGGAGGCGGGGCTTTTCGCTGCAACTTGCAACTTTCACGAGTGTGATTCGTTAAAGTAATATCTATAGAAACAGAAATAGCCAATTAAAGTTTAGAAGGAGTTTCCCTTTGATTGTTCTGAGCCAATTGTACAGTTATGTGCTTCTAATGTAGGGATGTCTTAACCGAAATGTTTATGGGGTGGTAACAAAACACTGATTGGCTTAAACAAAATCAATCCACCTACAGAATAGTGAATTTGAGCTTAAATCGCCGCGTATTCGATTAAACGCAAATTAATCGAATTTTTAGATTAATTTATTCAAATCAATCAAACATAACTTTACATTATATATATTTCTAATTTATTTAAATTTTTCATTGTACCTTATTTCTTTCATAACTGCTTAAATTTTATATGGGAACACATATGACTTTAATATATAAGCCTATATTAAAAAAAAAAAACTTTATCGACGTAATGAGAGAAGATGGTAATTGTTAGACTTTTCGGAAGAATTTATAAACGAAGTAGGATCATATCCGGAAAGTTTAATTAGGTAAATTACAAAAATATTTTTAAAAATTAGAAAAATTTAAAACGATTTCTAACAGCCGTTCCTATTGATCTTTACGAATCGGCCATTGTACTCAATGATATACTTGCACACCTGTTATCCCTGGGGCAAATGATTACACTCAATTCTTGCGATATTGTCAATGATGTCAAATATCCCAACTGTAAAGTGAGAGAAAAATTCATTAACCTTTTAGTAGCTAGAATAATATAGTTTATTAATTACGCTTCGTGCGGTCTCTCGCTTGAATCCTTGAGAACTTCTAGTTAGATAATACTTCTTCAATGATACTTTCATCATGAAGAAGTATTATTTAAAATATTTTTTAAACTTTACTTTTAGTTAATGCAATTAAGAATTTAGGGCCTGTTTCAACAGCAGACAACAACCTGCTACTCTGGCCACCCCGTTCGCCAGATTTAACACCCTGCGATTTCTTTTTGTGAGGGTTTGTTAAAGACCGAGTTTATGTACCGTCAATGCCCGTGTCCCTTGAAGAACTGTGTGATCGGATAAAGCATACACTGCAGACCATCACGGAGGTCATGCTACACCGCGTATGGGAAGAATTTGATTACCGTATAGATGTGTGTCGTGTGACTATGGGTGCACGTATTGAAGGATTGTGATTAATGCATAAAAAACTTGGACAGTTGACGCTGCTTATGCTATATCAGTGTTTTTCAACGGGGGCGATATCGCCCCCATGTGGGAGTTTTTCCATGTTGAGGGGGCGATTAGTAACAATTTATATTTTGGGGAGCGAAAAACAATTTTCTGGGCGATATAGTATAACATTATATTAAGAATAATTAGATATTTTATTCGTTATATCGTACAATAATTAAACAAATAACATTATACTAGTCACTAATCTACTCAATGCAGTACGAATTTGGCGTTAGCCTTGGCCCTCGGCATCGGAATTTTGTAGTGAAGGGGGCGATACTACGTAACGGTTTTATTGAAGGGGCGATACTACGTAACGGTTTTATTGAAGGGGCGATACTACGTAACGGTTTTATTGAAGGGGGCGATACTACGTTGAAGGGGGCGACGATTCGTTAGAGGTTGAGAAACACTGTGCTATATGGTTTGCCCATATAAGGTAATAAATAGATTTATTATTAAGGGATGCATGGAAAGTGTTGCGGATATAATTTGCCCAGACAAGAAAAGTGTTAAAAGACACGACAAACTCAAGAGATTTATATGAAGCAGAAAAAAAAAAAACATTAACGCACTATTTTCTTTATCCCTATCCAATATATCTAGTGTAATTACGGATAGGACCCCAGCTATGATAGGTAAATAAGAATAGCTTGTAAAATTAATAGAAGACGTTGCTATTGCTGTCGAAAATTCTCGTTTGATGAAGTACCATTACATACGAAAATAGAATTCGAAAATATACAAGAATTCGAAAATCCTGAAATATAATCTCAATTTTTGTATTTTTGCGACTCCATTTACAGTCGATATAGTAATGCTGCCAGCAAATTTTCAAATGGAATGCATAGAGTTGCATTCCATTTAAGAATTAACTTTGTAATTTTACTGTTACAAATTGCATATTGCATATTACGAGCATATTGCATATTACGTTTATTGCCACGTCTACCAATGAAAAGCGAAATACTTTTACATAAAATGTAATATTAAAAATCGACTATAACTTAAAAACAAATTACAATATTAATAATTAACGCGTAGAATCTTCATTCAAATAGAGTACAGTAAAACCTCTCTACGACGAACACCTGTCCGTTACAGAGAAGTGGTGTTGACAAAATTACTCTTAAATGAAATATCTTTTAAGAGTATTTTTATTTAAAAACAGATAACATACATATCGCACAAATATAGCAATACAACACATTATAGTAAGGTGTTTAGTGCTGTCTATAGAAAGAACTATTGAGAACATCTGAATCGAATTTCGATACATACGTATCGAGTATTATAGATGAGATTACAAGTGCAAAATGTAAAATTTACGATCTTGCGTGGATAAAAATGTATTGGTTTTTCTAAAATTCAGAACAGTTTTAACCATTATGCAGACCCTGGAATTGGGAGATGGCAT
The DNA here is from genome assembly GCF_000671375.1 of Centruroides sculpturatus. Lineage (NCBI taxonomy): Eukaryota > Metazoa > Arthropoda > Arachnida > Scorpiones > Buthidae > Centruroides > Centruroides sculpturatus. The sequence continues at coordinate 753,294 of NW_019384398.1, forward strand.
CTCGACAAGTTTAAAAGAAAATAAAACTAATACTCCAAAAATATAATTATGTACTGAGATCTAGTACCTAATGTGACAGGGTCAGGCTGTCGGCTGTAGTGAGATGAAAGACAAAGTGCCGGAGGGACCCCGAAATAACTGAAAGTCACGAGTTAATATGGCTCTGCAGAAACTACTTAAATTCCGACGTTTCGTTCATAAGAGAACTTAACACGTAACGCACAACATTATGATTCTTCATCATTAGAAGAATTGCCAATAAATAACTCTTTGCCATTCGCCTTAAAAATATTCAAAGTTTAGTTGGTTAGAATACGCTCGTAATATGCATTTAAAGAGACATTTCACTAATTACAGATGATATAAGGTCATAAATCGCTTTGTCATCACAATATTTAGCAGAATCCTCCAGGTTGTCTGCCGCCATGTTTGAGAAGCGAACCATGCATTTTGTTTTTCAAATCTTTTTCAACAGCTTTATAGAGTTTCCATTTTCTTTAATAGTAGCGTGTTAATGAAAAATGTCCTCTTATAATATTTCGGTGAACACGATACTTAAATTAAAAATGCCGCGAAAAATGTATATACGAATTTTCACTCTACGCTGCTACATAAAAAACTTTGTATAAGATTTTAGTACTTAGATGTAAGGGTTGAAAGAAATAGTGAAAAAATGAAGTCGACAGTTATAATATTTCCATGATTTGGCCACGAAAATCAATAAATAAATAAATATATTTGAGTGGAATAGGAGAATCAATTTAGTCTTTTTAATGTCGTTAAGCAATTGTTATCATTGTTATGATATACATTGTCGTTTGCATTGTTGAAGGTCAAATGACGATTTTTACAATAAAAATGGGGATTTTAGGGGGTTGGAAAGGGGTTACATCGTTGTCGACCAAAAAAATTGGTTGACAAGTGCGAGAAGCGTGTGTATGTGTAAAAAAAAAAAAAAATTGACCGTCGGACTGGGGCACAGTCCGGCGCATCGTTTGTGTGTTTATATCTATTTTTGGTTTATTTGTGGTCGAAGGGGTTCTTCCAACGGGACGTCCCAGTGGGCCCCAGGGCCGCCGATAAAGCGAAAATCCCAAAGGGGGCCCGTAGGGCGGCTCAAGAACGGGATATGCCCCGGAGAGCGGCCCTGCTACCAAAGGGGCCTGCAGGGCGGAACCGGAATCCGTATCTTAAATCCGGATGTAATCGACCAACTGCGGGTTCAGCGCAGGGCGCCGGATCCGCCCTACGAGCAGGCAGTTGTCCCGTGAAACCCTCCCATGTCTTACAATCTAAAAGGCAACAAGCATAAAGTTTTCCATTGTTGAGCTTCGACTTTTGTTAAAAATTCTGCACGTTTATTGCTGGTGTTTTACAGCTCTAAACCATTTATTTACAAAGCGGCTTCTCGAATTTTAAAACTTTTAGTTCAAGTCCGTCTGGAAGGTTTTCCTCCTACGAATTTCTTAAAAGTTTCTTCCATAAATCGTCTTAGATTTCCTTCCGAAATTACATTTCGTCTTTATCTCGCCATCCAGTAACGAATGTCGGCATTCAAATTTAAAACTCGTTTTCAAACTGAATTTTCAATCCACAATGTTTTTATTTCAACAAAATTTCTTGTATTCCCGAACACTGGTGCCGCTTTCTTCTTTGCCCTTCTTTCACTTATTGTATTTGCATGTCGACGAAATGTGCGGTGTGATCGGGCTGCGATTTGTAAACATTGTAAACCTAGAAATCCTCACTGTTGCCGTCTGTCTGGCTGTCTTCCATTGGTCTCGAGAACGGACTTAGCTAGACGAGAGACCAGATCAAATATGAAAACCCCAGGGGAAGGAGGCCCCGATTAAATATACAGGAATTCTGATGCAAACCACAAGTCACGTTATTTCAGTGCAAAATTTTCCCCCAAAAGGAGTTAGATAGGTGACCGGCACGACTCTATTGTTAAAAGAAAAGTATGATGTACAGGGTCAAGCCACTGCTAATTTCACATATTTTAAATTAAGTAAATTTGAAATATAATTAAAAATTGCAGCCCGGCAGTTTACAGTTTTCGCCCACCCCTCTTTAGTCTATAAACGATAAAATTGTTTTGTAGCATACAGTTAAGAATTTTTTTTTTAACAAAGATGTAAAATCTTAAAATAACTTAGCAAGGTACAATCTCCGACATCAATGGCGGTCGCGTAACATCGTTCTTTTATTTTTATACATGACGTGCTTTTACACTTCATCTATTAACATTCTACTATTCAAATTAATTAAATTGTCATAGTTATTAATCGCTGTACGTTCTGTAAATTTCCGTAGACATACATCACGTTATATAAATATTAATTGTGCAATTATTTTTACTACAATGTATAAAGCAAGGTGATTGGATATTTTTGAATTTAACCTCGAACGGACCACCGGTGTTCTGTTAATTAATTAACTGGTCTGCCGTGTTATTCTGTAATCCGAGTACGGGCTACCTTGTAATTTCTTTTTCAAGTTATACAAAAAAGAATTGCAAAAATCTACTAACGGCGGCCTACATTTGCCCCCGGCTTTATGAGTTTTGAATGTAACTTTTAAAATAGGTGTTGTGCTCTTTGATGGATCCAATATAAATCGTTTCTCTTTCTTAATGATTTTTATAATTTCTTTATTTATATTTGTTATTATTTCAGTTGTAGAATCTTCTTTTAGTTCTATAAAATCTTCATTTTTTAGCAATTGCAACCGCTGGCTTCTTTCCCATTCGTTAGCAACTAAAAGAAGTTATTCCGCTTTAAGAACAATTATGTAATTTTGTTGTAGACTTGGGGACACATTTCCAAAATCTTCCTGTCGACCAACTGCCGAAATTCGAAGTGGAAGGGGAAAATGTTAACACGCCATATTTTTTGTAATAAATAATAAATTTTGAGGCTTAAACATTTGAAATGCATCTAAAATAAAATCAATATAAAATAGTTTTTGTCAATTTTTTTTTTTTTCGTATTCAAATTTCCGTTTTTTGCAAGAAATTATTCTCCAAATTGCTATGGGTGATGGGTGGGAAGTGTAAATGCAGCCTGTCAAATCTTTGACGACTTCTCGCTGATTTCTGGTGTTTACGATTAAAA
>NW_019384398.1:766085-812263 GCF_000671375.1 Centruroides sculpturatus
CCAAAGGGGCCTGCAGGGCGGAACCGGAATCCGTATCTTAAATCCGGATGTAATCGACCAACTGCGGGTTCAGCGCAGGGCGCCGGATCCGCCCTACGAGCAGGCAGTTGTCCCGTGAAACCCTCCCATGTCTTACAATCTAAAAGGCAACAAGCATAAAGTTTTCCATTGTTGAGCTTCGACTTTTGTTAAAAATTCTGCACGTTTATTGCTGGTGTTTTACAGCTCTAAACCATTTATTTACAAAGCGGCTTGTCGAATTTTAAAACTTTTAGTTCAAGTCCGTCTGGAAGGTTTTCCTCCTACGAATTTCTTAAAAGTTTCTTCCATAAATCGTCTTAGATTTCCTTCCGAAATTACATTTCGTCTTTATCTCGCCATCCAGTAACGAATGTCGGCATTCAAATTTAAAACTCGTTTTCAAACTGAATTTTCAATCCACAATGTTTTTATTTCAACAAAATTTCTTGTATTCCCGAACACTGGTGCCGCTTTCTTCTTTGCCCTTCTTTCACTTATTGTATTTGCATGTCGACGAAATGTGCGGTGTGATCGGGATGCGATTTGTAAACATTGTAAACCTAGAAATCCTCACTGTTGCCGTCTGTCTGGCTGTCTTACATTGGTCTCGAGAACGGACTTAGCTAGACGAGAGACCACATCAAATATGAAAACCCCAGGGGAAGGAGGCCCCGATTAAATATACAGGAATTCCGATGCAAAATTTTCCTTCAAAAGGAGTTAGATAGGTGACCGACACGACTCTATTGTTAAAAGAAAAGTATGATGTACAGGGTCAAGCCACTGCTAATTTCACATATTTTAAATTAAGTAAATTTGAAATATAATTAAAAATTGCAGTTTACAGTTTTCGCCCACCCCTCTTTAGTCTATAAACGATAAAATTGTTTTGTAGCATACAGTTAAGAATTTTTTTTTAAAACAAAGATGTAAAATCTTAAAATAACTTAGCGAGGTACAATCTCCGACATCAATGGCGGTCGCGTAACATCGTTCTTTTATTTTTATACACGACGTGCTTTCACACTTCATCTATTAACATTCTTCTATTCAAATTAATTAAGTTATCATTATTTTTAATCGCTGTGTTCTGTATATTTCCGTAGACATAAATCACGTTACAGAAATCTGTTATATTTATTAACATATACAAATGGTAGGCGCCAAAAGTTTCAGGAGTAACTATATTTTAGACATAATAAAAATAAATAATGATAGTATCGTATGTGGACTAATCCAACAATTTTTTCCGCCAATTTGCATAAGTCGCACGGAAGCATTCATTTTGGTTAAATTTGTCGCCTTAATGTGCATTGTGTTCGCCTCTTGCAGGACAATGAGCCAGTGCACACGGTCGCCATTGTCAAAGCTTTTGTGAAGGAATGTGGGTTCGAGGTGCTTCGTCATCCATCTTACAGTCCGAACCTGGTTCCTAGTGATTATCATCCTAAAATGAAAAAAGAAGGTCTCCGAAAAATTGATGAAGATTTGCAGGGGGCAGTTTAGGAGCATTTTGCTGACAAAACTGTGGGCTATTTTTGAAGGATATTGAAATGCTAATTCCAAAATGTAATAGGTGTGTTAAACTATAAGAGTATATTGATAAATGACGACATTGTTTTATACCTATAACATCTAAAACGTAGTTAGGTGCAAACATTGGTCCCTACCTCGTGTATACATGGGCACGCAGATAGGGTCAAACGGGATTGAGTAAAAATGTACCAATTAATTATTTGTCTCCATGCTCTGTCTCCTGGAAAATTTTCCGTGGATGCCCATGCATATAAAGTTGAACCTGTCTATCTCAAAACCTTTATTTCGAAATATATCTGTCTTCTGGATTTTTAGCAGGGCTGTGGAGTCGCGTAAAAATTTACTGACTCCAACTCCGACCAGGAGCGGACTTGTTACCGAAAGACACCCGGAAATTCTGATGACCTCAGAATAAAATATTGAATAAATAGAGTTCTAATAAAGATAGAACCTTGAAACTTTTTATTCCAAAGCTATAAGACGCCTCTAAGTAATATATATGTATTCGATAATTTTTACTTCTCCGGCTGTTATATATAACAGAAGGAAAGTGTAGCGCTCGGTCAAAAAATGACCCCTCCCAATTTTTACATTTTTTGGACTCGGGAAACCTTGAAATTTCGAAATATGCAAAAGATTCGAGGTTTTTTCTATATGTGTGGATGTTAGACTGTAGGGTGGGGGCATGATTTTGTTCACACCGTTTGAAGGCTAATAATTTCTGTGGTCAGAATCGGAGTTAGATGGATTAACACAAGCATCAAAGTGGTTGAACTAAATCGTGTCCCCGTATACATTCTAGCATCTTAGGCGAGAACATCTTAACGGGTTTTTCTGTACTATTATAAAATGACAAAAAAGCTTACTTTGAGGGTAGAGACGAGTTTTATTTTATTTTTTTAAATTTTGAACGCTAATAACGAGTAAAATATTCATTAAGAGATATGACACATGACCACTTTTGTCTTCACTCTGTCGACCTTTAAGAACCAAAATTTAATAGTATTAATGCCCCTTTATACGCAAGGTACAGTGCCACATTTCGTTTCTTAAACTTTACCCGTTCTGAGATATTAAACAATATCTCAGAACAGAAAATAAAGAAATTAAACAAATTAGACGCCAACACACACACGCGCGCGAATTTTTCCCTTTTTATTGACTTTTTTGAGGGGTTCGGGAGGTCGCCAAACATGTAATTTGCAAAAAAAACTTGGAGGGTCAAATTTGACACGATTCCAATACTTTTCCGTTTTATATACATTATAAGTTGGGAAGTAAAAAGGAACTCCGAAGCCCTCATTTTCAGCCTAAATTTAATCTATTTTCCACATATGTCGGGCATCAGAAACTGTTATGTCAAAAATGTTTTATTTATACCTAATACAGGTATGTAATATGCACACCTGTATTAAGTATAATTAACTAGTTATGCTGCTTTTGTGATTGCAATGTGACACACGTTTCACCAATTATTCATTCGTCACAAATACAACTCTAGGAAAGATGTTAGATCACCGGTACGATCTATTAAAGGGAAAGTATGATATGTAGGGGCAAGCCACTACTAATTTGACGTGGAGAGCATACTTTAAATTGCAGCCCAGCATTCTGAAGGAACGCCAACAATGTTAAGTGTTCTACGCTTCACAGCTTTAGCGTCAGGTCACTTCACTGTATAGATTACAGTGAAGTGACATTACCAGCAAATAAATTTTGATATTGATGTAAACTCACTATACTTGAAACCAAAGAAAATTCCAAATACTTTTCCTATATATTATTCATATTAAAATTTTTTCTAGTAATTTAACCATTGATAATAGCATGCAATTTTAATTTTTTCAGAGGCAATGCAAATATAGGTAATTGACATTTTTTTCTAAGTCAAGATACTTTCATTAATCAAGAGATAAATGAAGGGTTTCAATACATTAATAAATGAACACATTCACTGCATTACAAACTACAGATTTAAGTCAAATCTTACGTTAACATGAAAAGTAATAAAATGTTACCTAATTATGATTAATATCTATATTATACTAATTAAATAATGTCTTTTTAAAACTGAAATGTATTAGTAACAGTATAGATCTTTGTTTAATGCCATAACAGACTATAATAACAAGATATATTGATAAAAATAAAGATACCATAAGTATAGAATTCAATCACTTTTTTATTTTTTGTTACAATGAACCGTGTATCAACATTAATTCTTCTTCTTAGATACACCGACTGTTCTTCCTCTTCTTCCAGTTGTTTTGGTATGTTGACCTCTGACTCGAAGACTGAAAAGATCATTGATTTCTTAAGTATTTTTTAAAAATTTATTTTTATCATAAATAACCAATTTAAGCTTATTTAATTTATTATTTTGAATTAAACATGAAATAAGTTTTACAAGAAAACTAACAAATAATAATTAACTCATCCCAGCTATCTGCATTTCAAAGAAATCAACAGAATTTAGTACAATATAATAAAATGATTATTATAAACACTTCGGGATTAGACTATTCTGATAACATGTTATTTAACCAGTGACTTCTCTGGATACTTCGGAGACTATCAAATTTTGTTAAAACAAGTGATTTAATCGTTATTTTATTATTTTCTAGGTAAGTCTAGTTTATTATTATAACCCAGGCTCGGAAGAGGATGACGTTTTCTCCAACCATTCCGGAAAGATCATCAACTAGGTTACGGCGCGAGAGCCCTTCTGGTGAAGAGGATATTTCAAATTTATTGCAGGACTCAAATTTTGATATGGCAGAAGGGGTTTGGCTTTTATTGCGATTGCATGTTTCGTTAAATGGTAAAGTTGATGAATTTATCAGAAGATTGGATCACCTAAAAGAGTGGATGAAGAATGTAGATGAGGCCTTGGTTGATTTTGAGGCAAGGTTAAGAGAGGTTGAGTTGAAGGTTGAAAGGGAAGTAAATGAAGATGGGCATTCTCTTGATATGGATAAAGTTTATATGAAATTGACCTCATTCAAGAGGGAACTGGATATTATGGATAATCAGAGAAGGATGAATAATGTTGTTATTTGGGGATTGGAGAAGAAAGAGGAGTCATCTTTGGAAATATTTGATATTGTTAAATCTTTTGCAGTTAATACTCTGAATTTCTCCTAGTTATATTTTGTAAATATACAATAGGTTGGGAAAAGAGTTGGAGATAAACCGAGACCAGTGATTTGTCAATTTGGTTCTTTTAGTGCCAAATTAACGTTTAAAAAGGCAGTATTTGAGAACAAGAATCTTAATGTATTTTTGTATGATGATTTCTCAAAATGTTTAAAGGATATTAGATATAATTTGACTGTATTTGGAAAGAAAAAAAGAGAGGAAGGTTCAAGAAGTGTTTGTTTAAGTTATGATAAGCTGTTAGTTGATGGAGTTTGGTATAAATATGATGAACTATTGGCCAAGGTTGTTCCAATCTCATAGCAACCATCATTGACTTCTGACTTTTTTTCTATTATGGCATGGAATTGTGCTGGAATTAGCAACAAACTGCAGTCTTTTTGAAGTTATTTATTAAAATATGACGTGTTCTTTTTATCAAAAACTTGGTTTACTAAGAGCAGTTGTAAATGTTATTGGGAGGAATTAAGGGAATATCAATGTATTGTTGATGATGCTTTAAGAGATCATAATAGGGGTAGGCCAATGGTCGGTTGGTTGCTTTGTATTAGATCTTCATTAAAATTTATTATTATTGATAGTGATAGTTATATTATGTTGGTTAATATTTTATTACCACTTGGGGAATTTAAAGTTTGTTTTGTTTACATGCAGGAACAATGGTGGCAAGAAATTTTTGAGAATGAGTTGAATTGGATTATGTTGGGTGACTTTAATGCACGAATAGGTATTTGTAATGAGATTCAGACATGTATATGTGATAGTTTTGGTATTGCTGCTAATAAGAGATCTAAGGATGTAAACATGAATGTTAGAGGATGGAAAGTACTTGAGTATTGTGTGGCTAATGATTTAATTATTCTAAATGGTAGAGCATGTGGTGATGAAGTGGGAGAGTATACTTTTGTTTCTAATCAAGGGTCTTCAGTAATTGATTTGGGAATAGTTACTCCTTGTGTGTGGAATTGTGTTAAATGTTTTAGAATTAAGAGTTGTTTCTGGTCTGATCACTGTCTGATGGTACTCTATTTGGAAGATCTTTCTACAGGTTCTTTGGGAGGAAGTGGTAGTTGTTATGAAAGGATTTTTTGGGATAGTGATCTGGTGGGGACGTTTTCTGCTGATTTGGACCATTGTTTAGAGCAGACATTTAATATATCCTTGTTGGATTTAGTAAGGTTATAATGGAGATCACTAAAAAGAATGGAGTGAATCATATGACTAAAAAAAATGGTAGGAATAGATAATTGGTTTGATTTGGACTGTCAATTAATGATTAAAGCTAGAAATAAAGCATGGTTAGAGTTTAAGAAAAATGGTTTGGTGGCTCAGAGGAGTTTTTTGTCTTTTACTGAAGTCTAGTAAAGAGAATTTTGTTTGGCAAAAAAGAAAGAATTTTGTAAAGGATTCAGAATACTAAAAAGTTTAACAGAAATAATAGATTATTTTGGAATTTATGTAAAGGAAGAAGAAATTTTGTTAGGGTAAATATTACTTCATCTGATTGGTTTAGTTATTTCTTTTCCCTTTATGGTTCTGAGAGACCATATAATGTTGATTTAGCAGTCTTTAATGAGTGTGTGGTTTGGTCGAATGAAACACTGGATTCAGATATTTCGGAGGTGAAATTGAGAGACACTTTAAGTAAGTTGAGGGTTGGTAGTGCACCGGAAATAGATGGCATACGTACAGAATTTTGAAAAATTGAAATTGCTTTTTATTGTTTATTAGATAATTTTAATAAGGTGTTGAGAACTGGTACTATTCCGGAAAAATGGAAGAGTTCTTTATTAGTTCCAGTGCATAAGGGTGGCTCAAAGTCAGTGTCTAACATGACCTTATATGTTTGTTTATAGTGTTGTAACTTGTGAACTTTTATTTTAGTTGGCTGAAGAGGGGCAAGGAATGACCGAAACATGTACAAATGAGATGAACACGTATCAACTGAATAAAATTTAATGATGAGATTTACCTTGTCTGTATAAATAAATAAAATAAATAAAGGTTACAATTAATGGCAATTCTGGTCTTCAGATAGCAATTTAACATAATTTCAAAGTGGGACTATATTGTTCCATTCTTTAGAAATTACATCAATCCACACATATGCTTGCCTTGTCAAACCATTTCTATTTCATCAATTATCATAGATGTATTTTGGGATTCCTGTCTCAGTATGGCACATTTTACATTCGATGCCATACTGAGAGAGACTATCCCAAAATGCATCCGACAACTGAATGAAAAACAGTTTGACAAAGCAAGAATATTTGTGGATTGAAGTTCATTCCTACAGAAATAAATTATGATTTTATTGATTGACATTAAAAAAAACCTAACATAACCCAAGCCTGATAAAACAATTAAAAAATGGGTAACTAAAATTAATTAATTATAGAATTAATAATTAATAGTAATTCATCTAGTATTCTTTTCCTGTTGTTTTTTACAGTACTGTCTCTAACAGTAACTAGCATGTAAATCAAGAAAATGTCTCAATGGAAAACAATGTAATTCAAGAAATAACAATAAAAATGATGTTTAAAGCACTGATGAAACCAACAATGATTATACATCATCAACCCCAACAATGCAAAAGAATACCTTAAAAATGCCATCTGAGAATAATAACAATCACAACCAAATTCTGATCCCAATAAATTAATTTACAACATTCAAATTATATACTTTGGAAACTGGTAATTTTTAGAATTGATAACTATCCATAAATACAAGCAGATTCTACTATCTATTTAATTTTTCATTAGAGTTATTTAAATAACTCCAAGATTTTACATTTTCAATTTTTATAACTCTCTTACCCCCAGTAATGACGGAGACCACGGTGAGCTCTGATCTTCTTTAGTCTTTCAAGATCTTCACGTAATTTAATTTCCAAAATGTTAGATGTAACTTGGCTGTACTTTCCATCCTTCACATCTTTCTGTCTGTTCAAAAACCAGTCTGGAATTTTGTATTGACGAGGATTTGACATGATTGTTACCAATTTTTCTACCTAGAATAATTTTATCAATTGTAGAATTCATGAAATCAATTACATCAAAATTTAGTAAAACTAAATACATTAAAAGTACATTTTTACATCATATCTGAGACAAATGTTTCAGATGAACAAAATCTGTATGAAATTAAAAAGCTAACAGATTAAACACTAATACTTTCAACATATTGTTAAAGTTTTGCTACAGTAGTTGAACATCTAGCCATAACAATCAGAGCACTTATCCAGCAAAGAATTGGCTTTGACAAATTTTTTTGACTTAATTTACAAGTCTCCCTCATGTCAATATAGAACTTTGTTTTAAAAAATAATGCATCTTTTTTCTATAACACTTTTGGAATTTTAAATAATGGAACAACTAGATTTAATTCTATGACGTCGGCTTCTATGCACAAAAACACTTTTGCATGCATAATACCTATGAAAATGGAAGTAGAGAAACCTTTATTAAAAAACAAATTTAACATAATTTCAGAGCCAAAATGATATATAAAATAGTTTGTCATATTTTTATTTAATTTTTATAAAAATAAACTGAAATTGAAAATTTTCCCAATGAGTATATCAATGATAACCAATAGAAACAGTTCTTATTCCTTTATTCTAGTATCTTCTATATATTCTATAGTATATTCTAGTATCTATAGTTCTTATTCCTTTATCTAGGAAATGGGTGAAAATTTAGAATGAAAGCTATCTCAGTCATAAAGAGACATTCATATATAAAAATTAGGTTCATCTGACTCCATTTCTACTCATTGTCTACTTTTGTTCCTTTTAATGATGTTCTTTACAGTTCCTTTTTACAAAATAATTTTTTATAATAATTATATCAGATGAATTGTTTATTCTTACCTCCTCCTCTGTCAATTCACCAGCTCTCTTGTTCAGATCAACATCGGCTTTTTTACAAACCAAATTGGAGAATCTACGTCCAACTCCCTAGTGAGATAAGAAAAAAAAAATTGAATATCTTGGTATTTAATTTTCACATAAACAAAATATTCTTTACCTTGATTGCAGTTAATGCAAACATAACTTTTCTTCGTCCATCAATATTTGTATTCATCACACGCAAGATGTGCTGAAACTTGTCTGGAATGACCAGAGACTGGAAATATTTAAATGTATTTTTATTAAACTGAATTTATATGGTTATATATGCTATTAGTAAATTTAAATAATTCTTAATAAATGTCAATTAAGTATCTGATAGATTTTGGTTTCAATTTTATACAATTAAAATATTAATACAGTAGAGCGTCATTTATCTGAAAGCCGATCAACCAAAAGTTGATCGGCTTTCAGATAAATGACGTGTTTTCCAGTTGGACTGTGTCGTGCTGATTCGAACAATTTTGATACTAGATTAACTTCTAATGTATAATTTTTTTGTTTTTATATTTTTCAATATATTTATTTTGTTTGTAAGAAATAAAGAAATAATTTTTAACGATACAATAGCCACGATTATTATTATAAAAAAATTTACATTAGACTTAACATCGATGAAAATTCAACGCAAAGTGACATGCAATGGAGAAAAATTTCAACATGGGATAAATTAATAATTTTTTCGTACATAATCGGTTATCCGAACAACTCCAGTCCCCAATTGATTCAGATAAACAACACTGTACTGTACTACAAAAATTTAGTTTTTTTAAAAATAAATATTAAATATTGTTTTTCACATTTTAGTCCTCTATTTTCTAAATTTTTCAAAATATTTATTGCCCCAGAGAAAATTCATAGACTGCAACATTGGAAGATTTTGAGTAGAATATATTGCAAATATTCAAATCAATGGACTAGTCATTTGAAAAAACAAAAACACATGACCCATACTTCAAATTTAAAGTTCAAATCATTTTCCCCATTAGAAATAACATGTGAATTAATCCATTCTCAGATCCTAAACAATATCCATTTCAATAAATTTAAATTGCAAATACACATAATTAAAGGTAAAAATAATACAAATGCCATAAATAATAAATTAAAACACGAAAAAATAAATACGGCAATATGTAAATATTGTATATTAAAATTAAAACTGCATTTACTGGTCACGCACTGTCGACTGCAGCATCTTAAATACAGCCACCAGATTCACCAAGCTTCATGATAAATTTCTTTTTCACCCAAATTGTCAAAACTATAAATCTTCCTCTTAGGCTTTGTCACTTCCACTCTTCTTGAATGCCATGGAACATGGCTTCCACAAATTATATATATATACACACACACACACACACACACACAACATATATATAAAATTTGTCTTAATATATATTTCACTTATATTATCATGTTTTTTTAGATACAAATTTAACCAGTAACTAATAAGAATCTTTTTGTTCTTGTCAGAATAAAGAATTTTGTATATTGTTATTTACATAACACAACATTTACTGAATTGCTATGATATAATTAAAAAAATGAAGCATTTAGCTCCTCAACAGTATTTCATTTTGTGTTCAACTGTTTCTGATCACCTTAGATATAATACACCATCATTAATGCCTGCTATTGTACTTGGGAGATCTGGAATTTTTATAAACCTAAAAATTTTAATTATTTCCACTTCTGTTATATAACAGATGGGCTAGAAAACAATCTTAGCTGAGAACATTCGAACCTTCCTCCGATAACTATCAACATTCTATTGTTCCCACACAGCCTGCAGCTCGACTTGCATGAAAGTTTATAGTTAGCATCCAAACTTCGTCACTTGGTTTGGTCCCGGGAACACCTATAACCTTTATCGCTTATAACAACTGATCACATGACCGATTTTCTCTGCAAAAAGCTATAAAAGATACTTCCTTCCCCTTCTTGAGGGAGTCTCTTAACGAAAGTCAGATTGATGTCATCGAATACCGTCAGTCATCACAGTCACAAACTTTTATATTTGTGCCAATTTGAAATACCTAAAGCCCACTTATTGGATATCTGTGTGCCCTTAATGAACTCAAATCACCGTGGAAACCTACAAAGAGGTATGAAAACCAATATAAACACTCTCTCGAGCCCCTACGTGGTTTAGCATCAAAGTTAGTGTTTGTAATTCCTGTCAATCTTGTCCATTTTAATAAACTTGTTTTATTTGTTAAACGGTGTCTTTCTTTACTCGTATACTGCCTTTGCCTTATCGTCTACCCCGAATACTCTCCCTCCACTCGACCGACATAGAGCAGAAGTCCCAACCTCGGGACCAGCAATCATAATGGAGCCATCTTGACAAGTGAGAAGGTTTAACGACTTGTTGCTGGAAAGGGAGGTGACACAGCTCCAACCACCCTGGTAATTCACATACTACATTACAAATAAACAAGATATTTCCTATTGGTAAAAGTATTCATTTGTTAAATAAATAATTCACATGACCACTACTTAAGGAAACCAATATTTTTATTGACGAAATATTTTCAAACCATTGCAAAATAGAAAACCAAGATAAATTAGACATTTTTGAATCATACCTGACTACACATGTACAGTACTATGAAAACTTTAAATATAGTTAAGCTGAGTTAAAAAAGCATTAGGGGACTGGCAAGATTTCCTCATTATAACCGTTACTCGTTATATCCATGAAGAGCAGTGTGTAACTAGGGGAAGAATGAATGACTGCTTCAAGTGCAAACATGTTTGGGGCACCATGCGGGCAGTAAAATTTGTAGCTACGCCATTGATTATTAGTAAAATTTATCTTTTGAATTAAAATTTTTATTCTAAATATGTCAACAAAAAGTAAATACATTATATCTATATAAATAAAAACGTAAATGTTCATTTGTTCAAAAATCTTAAATCTCCAAAAATTCTTAACCGATTGCTTTGAAATTTTGACACAACATTGCATTCAGATACACATTTTTTTATATTATATAGATGTTGAAATCCCCCCATGGGGTAGAGGGACAGGATTAAGGCTGACCGTGAAGGACTCAGCTTCTATTATACTATTTTAGATGCGTTTTTTTCATTTTAATAGAGTATATCAAGAGAATGTACACTAAAAAGGGATTTTTCAAAATTCCCCCCTGCAGGGAGTGTTATATAATTATAATAGATACATTTTGAGCCATAGCAGTGTGTGGCCGGGTACAGCTAATAACTATTAATAAAAAGACAGTATAAACTATAATATAATTAATATTAAACAATTTACTTTTTCTTAATAGTCAAGAAAGAAGGGGATGGTCTCCAAAAGTTAAGTGATAAATAGGCCTGTAATCCATGCAGGTCATAAAATTAATTATAAAGGGTTACAAAAATTAACCCTTTTCAGTTTTCACATTTCTTACTATTTGAACAATTATTTAAGAATGTTTGCATAGCTATCAAAAATTTGCTTGGTATATGCTTGTGATAACCATGAGAAAATGTATGGAAATACAGAAAAATTAAAATTGTTACATCATTTTGCTTGTAATAATCGTGAACTCATCATATCCACGTTTGTTATAACCAGAGTTTGACTGTATTTGGAAGATAAAATATATAAAAGAAAATAAAGAAGCTGGTATGAAATGAATCATAAATTAGCATAAATTCTTTACTAGATTTTTAATGATATTTGTAATATCTATTGTATTTATTTATTTATTAAAGGTAGCCATGTAGCATTCAGGGTTATTACATTAAGATGTGTAGACTTTGTTGTAAAATCCTAATGGATTATTTTTACCTTCTTTAATGAGAATGACTGTCACAAAATACTTCCATATCTTTATTACACACCCAGTTTGTAAGCACTGTTTGGGCCCTATGTGATGGAAAGTTTATGTTCATGCACTATTGTTTTAATGAATCTAATGTAGACCTTATGTAAAAGAAAAATGAATTATTCTTTTTAAGTTTAACTGCATATATTGCTGATTTTACTGCACTTGCTTGTGGTTTGCCCCAGCACAGAGTATCCATAATGTTAGGCAATCTCTTAATAGCTATGTGACGGACGAACAGACCCACAATAGTGTTATTTTAAATTTTAATTATTGAAACATTCCATCATCTAAATTAGAGCGTTAGGCTAAAAGCCATAAAAATTTATTTCCCACGGAGTTGGTTCCTTGTTCAGGAGGATCCAGCTAGTCAGTGATGTGTCACCCGGAACTTTCGATAGAGTGCCCATATTGGATGCCAGACCATTAACAACAACCACCTGACCTCATGGAAAAACCCCAAGAGGAATAACAAGAGAAAACAGAAAAAACACTCGAAGTCAGTCGTCTTCCAAAGTCCGTTCCACCAAAGTCGTCCTGAAGGATTAATACCGTGACCAAGAATACAGAATTCAACCCGTGACAAAGATCATGCCTCACTAAGGATATCACCCCCACATCAGTGCCTTCACACCTCCAGGCTCCTGTTTACAGACAAGACCCAGAACTATTTTGAGCGAACATTCCATTGGCAGTGTCATCATACTACAGATCTTCGACCTAAAAGAAAGGTATTTATCAACCCGCGATTCGTTTGTAAACTCTCTCTCTCGAACGGCCTAGTATAATTAGGGGCAATGACAGAAATCGAATATATCTGTATTTTCTTTTGTTATATTTAAAATTGTTATTTATTTGTTACTATGGAGTCCGAGTGAGTCACTTCCTCATCTCTCTCCTCACCTCTACTCCGAATCCAACCCCTCACCCGTTACTGCTTGCGTGACGTAAAGTCGCAATTTTCGAGTCCTGTGAGACTCGGTGGTGTCACATCCTGATGTGGTGTCAAAGAGACACCGACCCTACGGTCACAGCTAGATCATAATTTAAACATTTCATTTAAGAGTGCTTCTAGTTGGACCATAGTTTTGCCAACAGTTGTTGTGAAATGCTATTATTATTTTAATGTTCCAGCAATATATTTTGCATGTTTCTTTTTCCTTTTCTAATGCTGTTAACAGTGTTTACTGGAAAGTTATTATATGTAGCAATTGATTTAATCCTACACAACTGTCTTTGACTTTAGAGGATAGGGTAAATATTAGTGATGTAACGAATATTCGGTTACTATTCGGTATTCGGCGTATTTTTCACTATTCGGCCGAATACCGAATACCTAAAAACAGGAGTCATAAATAACAAAAACACAGTAAATTAATCGTTTTGGTATTTAGATTTAATGTTATCGAGTTAGTGTTGTTTGTTTATATTTATTTATAACTTGTAACTTGCACAAAATAAAAAAGAAAATAATATTAGTCACATGTATTCACAATTTATAATTACAAGGATCAGCACACGTACACGTCTATCATTGGAGAATCCATCTGAGGGTCTGACCCTGCCTATCTTTTTTTTAAGTGCTCGTCTTTGCTCTTTCCTTTCTCTTTTCTCTATCGCTCTAACCCATGTATGCCTGTGCATACATCATAATACGCGCTCACGATACTTTTGATTTGTCACTTTTCCGTCGTAGAGTTCCCATTTTACAATTACGTGACTCAGCCTGGTGATAACGGAGAAAAGAGACAGATAGGATGTCGATATAAGTCACAGTTATGATTTCACAGATTTGAGACAGCTTGATAGCCCGAACAGCCCCAGGCTTCTGCCCGTGCACACTAGGTGACTTTCATTACAAGCATTTAGCTTTCCAAAGTCTATGACAACAATTGTTTGGCGTTGACGGGCGCGAATTTCGTGCCAATAAGCTGCCTTGACTTGTTCGATTATGTTATAAACTCAATTTCATATTTATTTTCACATTTTCATTTCGCGGCCCTTCTCTGTTTTTTTTCCCGTTATTTACATGTGTAGGTCATTTCATTGTTATCCACATTTGATATCATCATTTATCACATACTTCCATGACATTCTTGTCTGTCCTCTACAACTGCCAAGAATTAACACGATTGGCAAAGCGTAGTGACAGCGGTATACTATTCGTTACAACACCAGTAAATATCCTTAACACCTTGTTTTTGTGAGCCCAGGGGCTATCTGTTTTCAATAGTTGAGGACACCACAATGCACCAGTAGATTCTTGAATGTTATGCTATAGCTCTCTTTTCCAATTTAATAGGAACACGTACATGAAAGGCAAAGGAGTCCCATTGGGTTTTGGGTTCTGGTGTTGGGCAATTTGTGAGAAATGGTAATCAGCAGATTAGAAAACAATGTTCTACCATGCTTCTTGCACAATATTTTGTTGTTATTGATGACATCATTATATTTTGGAAGGTGGAACCAGACATAAAACTCTTCCTAGAAGCCATGAACAATAATCCACATGGGCTATCATTAGAAGTAGAGCAACATGACTCTTCAAGGGTGCATTTCTTGGACGTTGATATCAACTTTGAAGGAGATAACATACATACATCTGTATACCGGAAACCTAGTACCTTCCCCACATATATTACAAGAAATTCATGCAATCTTATCCCATACAAAATCGCCACTTTCCGAGCATTAGTGAGAAAAGCACACACGCACTCCTCGATGCAACAAGCTCTAGCAATGGAACTCCAACATATAGAAAATATTGCTGTAGCCCATGGATACAACACTCTAGTCAAAAATTTGTCTAAAAGACATGAAGTTTCTTAAAAAGCCATTGATAAGACAGGGCCACCATTGAATATAAGTGAGGAAGAAAAAAAGAGGATACCTATCACATATAATCCAATACTGAAATCAATCTACAACATGGTAGCCAAACGATGAGGCTTAAATATTGCATACAGAAGATGTCAAACTGTCTTCAGGATACTAACTAATGGCAAAGACCTACCAAACCCTGAAAAGCTTCCAAGAGTATACACAGTACCGCTAGAAGACAACAGGTGCGATAGACAACCGTCATATATTGGTTCCACAAAATGTTCGTTAAAAGTGAGATTAAAAGAACACAGGTCAGACATACAGCATGGTAGAAACAACAGCTCTAGCAACATACGCTTCGGAACAGGAAATAATGGCGGACTTGCACGCGGCGAAAATCATTATAACCAACTCCAACCCACAACAACTAAAATGGCTAGAAGCCATGGAGATATTTAAGGCAGGAATAAATAGTATACGTATTAAGGAGGAAATGGCCCTATCTGTAGCATGGCAGATTTTGCTGGATAACAGCATTTAAAGAGATGATTATGGAGCATGAGCAATACAACTACAGAACGATTTCACATGATAGTGTTCTGAAGAAATTCATATCGAATGTTTATTTGAACAGTAAAGGCCTATTCAGTAAAGTCTGAAGAGGAGCAATGAAAACGTTCGCAATTCTAAAAATAGAAGCACTCTGGTTAAAAGGTTTGAGGAGTATTTTATCACTAAGGTTTTCAAAGCAGTTAAGACAGCATTAACAGTGCTGATGATGATGATCACAAAAATGTGTTTTCATCATTCATCTTTTTCTATAAAATGTTCAAACTAGTCATTCCCACTGCTCTTTCATTTTAGTCATTCGTTGTTTGAAAGTTAACCAAGATTCAACATTTGTCATTGTCATAATCGTACTGGCCAATCAATATGAACTTCCCACAAATCTCTTGTGCTGAAGAGGACCTACAGAGCTCAATAGATGGTCAAAAATATTTGGTAACATACAAAAATAGTTTAAAAAATCCTTCGATGTCTTTTAATCATAATTCCTATGCCAATGCATGGAATCTCCCCTTGTGTTTTTCTCTCAATACGAAGAGCTATGATTCACCAATGGCATTTTGATATTTTCTATAACAAAAATAACCAGGACATTGTGTGACTGTCATATCATGATAGAAATGAGGCAGAGCCAGAAAGAAAGAAGCAATTCCTGCATTTGTTAGGCAAAGAAAAGAAGATCCTTGTATCTGCTGGCCATGAGACACGTGATCTTTGCTAGCACTTGCTGACATGGATAGGTGATCCAACAACAAAACAATCATCACAGATTGCTTTGTTTTCACACACAATTTTCATTATGCGCATGCAATGCTTATTTTATTTTTGACACCTTGGCCTATTAGATGCACCCAGTCGCATCATAGAGCATGGATATTGTCACTTTAATACATCTGTATATCAAAAAGAAATTCATAGACTCATCTGTTCTTCACATTTAAACAGACCCTCATATTTTTTTAATTCCTC
Organism: Centruroides sculpturatus; assembly: GCF_000671375.1. NCBI lineage: Eukaryota > Metazoa > Arthropoda > Arachnida > Scorpiones > Buthidae > Centruroides > Centruroides sculpturatus. The sequence goes on from NW_019384398.1 coordinate 782,913, forward strand.
ACTGCAATTAATGGAAAATGGCAAAGTTTAATCAAAATTGATCAAACAGATTTTGAGAATGAACACAATTCTGTAAGCCACACGGCTTACAGAATTTTTGCTTACATAAGGCTTTGCTAATGCTCCACCTGAATAAATTCTACTGTTAACACAGAAAAATTATAATTTCACTCTTCATATCCAATTTTAAAACAGAAGATTCTGGTCTAAAAGCACAGAAAACCATGGAATAACACTAAGCCTAATGTAAATTGTAGATGTTCCAAGATGAAAAATAATGAGCAATATGAATATTTTGGTGAGGAACAAGTATGACAAAAAACACACAGTTGTTATCATTTAGGATTTGTGGTCATTGTTGTCAGTAGTATTAACGCAGCCTAATTTCTGGTAGATTGTATTGTTGAACTGTCAGTGAATATACAAATCTTCAATCTTAGGTTTATTGTACTTTAATAAGCAATTACAAATTGTCATATCTGGGAAATCAACCCTGGGATATGCTACAACTTGAAACTGCCAGTTTTATGCCCACCACATTCTTGTTAATAAGGTTATTTACTTTGTACTGGTCTTTTCAAATTGTAAGCATGTTGCATATTGTCTACAAATTGAGATGAATTTGATATTGTTACTTGCTTTAATACAAGGATCCTCTACCCATCTTAGAACTAGCTCCATAATGTCACTAGACATATGATTTCATTGGGACCTTATTTAAAAATAAAATCTGTCCTCCCATACGAAATAAAAATTGTTTAGAATGTAGTCTATAGCAACCTTAAATTGGTGTGAGGGAATAATGTATTTATTACAGCTATGATGCTTCTTCAGAGTTATTGCTGTGTTTTAATCAATAAAAATAGGCTTTCATAATCCAGGATGGTAAATCATTGGGCAAGTTTCCTAGTAAAGCTACTTCACTTAAGCTGCTGGAGAGCAATTTCATAGAAAACACTTCTACACCTCAGCTACTAAGCAGTGTTGTTTGGCTCTTTGTATACATTGCTTTATACAAATAAAAATGTTTAGTCAGAAACGACACAGAATTGTCACAGAGACTATAAAATATCGGAGGCAGCCAATCAAGAAAATGTAATTAACTGTAAGGTAAACAACAATAGAACATGTACATTCACCATTACTAATAAATCTGAAGATATTTATGTCTGAATAGAAGTTTATGTGAAAAATTGCATTTCAAATTTTTCCAATAACCAGTTTAAAATGGATTTTTATATGTCACAATTTTCATTCAAGGAACAGTACACAGTACATTAGTATAATTTATGATGGCAACCATCTTAACTTCTCTCTTCAGCACTTATGAACTTCACTGTACTAGAACTACAAAAACTAATTTACATAAACTCACTCCCCTTTATAAAACTGTTATAAAGGAGAGTTTATGTTTGTTATGGCTTGTATTTTTTTGTAAAAAATACAAGCCAGTATCAAGATAATATCGGCAAATGATGGTGTTAACAATAGTAAAGTATCGTCAATGGTACCCAAGTCCATTGGTGTTCAGTTAAACAAAACGGTAATGTTCACAATTCTTGTATTGTGGTAAAATCCTTCAGTTTAGAAATAACAGAAGCACAGTGTTTTAATTATAAAATAGTAATGTTCAATTCAGTATTAACTTTGTAATCATAGTAGTGTAATTAATAATATACATACTATCAGACTACTATTTAGTATCATCATCTGCACACCTTACCAAGCTATAATTGTTATTTTATACAAATAAATTAAATTCTCTTAGATATAAAAATTACACTTGGTGGACCTTTTGATAATACAATTTATCTCGGTTTAGGATTCATATTGGAAAAAAATTTGGTCTTAAAACTCTACAATATATACGACATAACAAAATATATTAAATCTACTAACGAATTATATATATTTAACATCGATTTAGCATTGAATAAAGTAGGATTGAAACGATATAAAATACAGAAAAACAACTCACCATTTTGGATGTGTATAACACGCTCAACAATCCAACTTCTTAAATGGATGCCAGGAACAGTGTTGCCAGAGAAAATTTGCTTATATTTGTAGCACGTTGCCAACCAAACTTTTCAAATGGCGATAAATTAAATCCGAAAATGCACCAAAAACATCTTTTATTTACGGAATCACAGGGCAAAGCAAGAAAAAATTAATAATAGTACGTTAATGCACGATAAACGGATGACTGAACGGTTAAGGTACAGTATCAAGCCTACCGCTCTATGTCACCAGTGATCGAATTCTAACCGGTTAAAAAAATCACAGAAATCTTTCGGGAAGTGATCCGTTTTAGATGTATCGGACTCTGTCCCTCATTTCCATTATTAGCCTGTCAGAAATCATAATCGGCTTACTAAAAAAAAAAACAAAACCGTTTTAATATCTACGGGCGGAACGAGTAAAAAAAAAGTATATTACTGCTTATCAAGTACAAAATTTAATTCAAAACGAACATTAACACTAAAGAAAATTTTATGTTTTTATACAGTTATATCGCACACATTTATTAATTAAAATTACTGACCGCGCTCTTTTTTAATGTTGGCGGTTTTTTGGCGAATTTAATAGTAATAATTTAACAATCCTGGCAACACTTAAACATAGAGAGATACGATAAAAACACGTGGAGGATGGTGAGATGTTAAGATGGTTCGTATCAAAAATCGTTATTTTGTAACAGAAATATCAACTTTAGATAAAATTTCTGAGACAACTTGTCTCCCTATAAATGGGAGAAATATTTTCGAAGCCGTTAAAGAAGTTCTTCAAAGGTTTCATGGAGATTATGGACTTGGAAGTTGTATTTACGGAATGACTATCAAAATGTTTAATCCTCTAACGAGACTTTTCATATTGAGAGTGCATAGAGAATGTCATCCTTTCGTAGCTTCCACCTTACCTTTCGTGAATAAAATAAATGGATTAAAAGTAAAGTTGACAGTTTTACATTTTGCAGGAACTATCAGATCGTGTTTGAAATTCGTCATTGTGTACGATATAAAGAAGTTAGATGAACTTATAAAATTATGTAACGACCAACATTTAACGGAAGAAGCGAAGGTTATTATGAAAGAATGTCAGAAACAATTGACTGGAGACGAAGATTTACAAGAAGAAACGTGATTGTTTTGTCTAGAAACACTGAAATGTTTATCTTATTAATTCATTTAATAATCGTTTATATGTAAAAATATCATAGTACTATTTGTTAAATAAAAATACAGATGTTTACGCATTGCTAATTGTAAATAGTTGTGATGAAATACCTATTGATTGTACAGTATTTTGGATTTAAACTTTATAAATGTTTAAANTTACGAAAGTCTACTAAAGGTCTATATTGTTCTAATTGTTTGTGTGTTTTTAGGCGGATATTTAATTTAGGGGTTCTATTGTTATTAAAGTTTAATATTTTATTTTTATTTTCTTCATTAATGTTGTTTTTAGAATATATATCCTTTATGATTTTCGTGAGTTCTCTTTTTATTTTTTCATATGGGTTATCATCTGTGTGATAGTCTAAAGCTGTGTGATAGTCTACCGCCAATATTAAAATTTACATTTTAAGTGCGGATTTACAAAGACTTTACAATATATAAAAATACAGATGTTTACGCATTGCTAATTGTAAATAGTTGTGATGAAATACCTATTGATTGTACAGTATTTTGGATTTAAACTTTATAAATGTTTAAATTGCTTACTTTTTACTAGGCTAACATTAAGTAAGAGAATAAAAAAGTCTTGTTCATGGGTGCTCGTGGTGTAGTGGTAACGCTAACCATTATGTCGTGGGTTCGGTCTCTAAAAGAAATTCTATGATGTCTCCCGCTTAATTTCCTACAAACACAGGGGGAAAATAACATAAACTGAGAATTTCTTTTCCTTTTATATTATATAAAACTCGTCTCTACGTTCAGGTAAACATTTTGCCATTTTATAACAATAATATAAGAAAATTTTATGATAAAATCTCGTAACAGATGGCGCTACACCAATTTATAAACACTGTGTTTAAAACAAAAGACCCACGGAGGTTTCTGGAGCAACGGTAACGTTCTAGGTTGCTTATGCGATAGGTTGGGTGTTCGAATCCCACTTAAAGAAATTCTGTGATGTTTATTACTTCCAGTCAATTATCCTACAGATTCCTGTGGAGAACTTAATCTGAGAATTTCTTTTCTCCTTTCGATGATACTTTTTCCTTTCGTTTTAAAGAAGGAAATTAATTGCGATTATTTCAAATACATAATATATGGAACAAAAATTTGATCAGAAGGGTTGGTGTTGTTGATTTATATATTCTTGTTTTGTCAATGTTAACCTTTAATCATACTTTCCTGGACACGTTATCGAGCTGGTTGCAGTTACTCCTTTGTTGCTTGAAGCCATTGCAGATGTTCCTTTGTTTCCAACAGAAGAACAATGTTATCTGCAAAGTCTAATTCTAATTCCGTAAGCTTGTGAACACTAACTACACTGTGCTAGTGTTCATAAAATCCATTGCGACAAGTTTAAAGGTCCTCTTACAAGTTAGTCCCCACAGAAAGAAAGAGAAAGGGATAAAAGCACTATTAAAATTCTGAAAATTTCAGGGTATAAGATTTTATTAATTGCCAACGAATTGGAATTTCACGTCAATGATATCAAAAAATATATATATAAAAACAATGTATTCACTATTTACATTAATATTTAAAATTTTTAAAATATTATTTCAATTATTATTAATTAAAAATAAACGTCAACATATANAGAAAGAGAAAGGGATAAAAGCACTATTAAAATTCTGAAAATTTCAGGGTATAAAATTTTATTAATTGCCAACGAATTGGAATTTCACGTCAATGATATCAAAAAATATATATATAAAAACAATGTATTCACTATTTACATTAATATTTAAAATTTTTAAAATATTATTTCAATTATTATTAATTAAAAATAAACGTCAACATATATATAATATTTTATCCGAACGTCTCTTCTCGCTGCTAATTGTAGTTCTTTATATTCAAAATCTGTTAGATAATAATCCCAGTTTAATGGATATATGTACATTATAGATTCGAGTTGTTCATCATCTATTTCGCAAATTATGCACGTTTCTATATTTTTGGGCAAGTAGATCGGTTCCTCAAGCGTGATTTCTCCAATTTCCGAGCAATCGCACATTTCTTTATCCTTAACGATATTCGTTCCCACTTGTATCGTTGTTCTCACCGGTATTGTTGTTCTCAATGGTTTACTGGAAGAGGAAGATTTTAACGAAACAGGAAGAATCAACGTTAACAAATAACAATTTTCTTTCGGAATGAAACGACAAATCAAATTTTCTCTTAGAACGAATTTATAGAAAACCGGACAATCTAATCGACGTCGATTCTTATAATCGATCAATCCCCAATGATCCTGTTTAATTCTTTTCGTAGTTATTGGACAAACTGTGTCTGGTAAACCCGATAAATCTCCACCTTTCTGAAATGCATAAAGAAATTGAATTTCTTCTGGAAACAGAATATTTAAGTTTCTAACCTCTTGTAATTCATCGAAGTTCATGGTTAAGAAACGAATTTTATTAATGAAGGGCGATAAATACTGGCGAACTTTTCGACCGCGATCGATTGCAGATGAATTCATGAATTCTATCGAATCCAGCTTTACCTCAGCCCATTTGTATAGAGCTCGAAATAGTGTTATTTCTTTTAAGGTTCTATATATTGGACGACTAACGAATCTTTTAATAGTAGTCCTCTGGCATCGATAGAATTCTTGGGATTCCAGAATTTGATCGCAGTAATCGTCGAATGCGATCCAACAGTAATATTGAATATATCGATCTTTCTCTTCGCAAGCGAAATCGTAAATTGTACACGCTGTGAAAGCATTTATATTGTTTTTTAAGTATGTAGTACAGAATGTCCGCAATGCTTTCATGGAATATTTTTTACTTATCTTGTATAATTCGAAAGCATTTTCAATAGATGTCAAATGCGGATTATTTGTCGTTATAAATCTGAAAAAAAAAACCAATTTGAGTTATAAAAATATCCAATTTAGCTTATAATAATCTAAAATATTATTTCTTCTAATTATTTTTAAAGTAAAAATAAAGAAAACCATCCAAAATGTCAGCTTATTGTAATAATTATAAAATTTTTAATGAGTAATCTTCATTAGAGAAGTCATTAAAAGTTTAAATATTCTTTTAATTAGTTATAAAATTTCACATAAAATTAAATATTCATTTATGTGGAATTCAATCTCGACCAGATAGCTTCATAGTAAATGTATATAAGATCTTAAATACCTTTACTACGCCTTTAGAGTAAAAAATCTATTATGCCAAGATAGGCAACTCGACCAGTAGAAAATGGAATCGTAGTACATTGAGAATACCTAGAACTGCTAACAAATAAATTTGTATTGTGACGTTAAATCCATTATTATAGCTCGTACTAAACACAGAGGCCTATGGAAACGATTTAAAATTTTGCTGCTTTTATGCACGTGTCGATTACCATGTGCTGAAATTAAAATGATATTTGATTTTATACTTAGCAAAAACTCTTTAATAGTTGATATCATTTCATATTATACCGCCGAAAATTTGGGGTGTACTGTACTGTACATTATTCCGAAGAGGGATGTAGCTATGGTGAAATAAGTGGTGCAAGGCGAAAATTTTTAACGTTTTAAAGTAAGAAATCCATTGCATTGTCACAGAGAAAGGAAAATTTAGAGAAGGTGACAGTTTGGAGGACCGTAGTGTCCGTAAACGGTAGCCTGCTCGGAAACCTCTGCAGTGAAGTAGGTAAAGTAGACAAAGATCAATATTACAGCATCCAAGTTTAATGTGTTTCGAAGCATGTTACTCTAAAGAATTATGATCGAAAAAATATTTTCCGTCTCAAGAAGAGAAAGTCCATTAACGAGTTGTGTAACCTTCCCGGCAAAGAAATTAATTAAAAACTGTGGTAACGCCATACTCCACTCTAGATATGGCACGCTTCTCTATCTCCCCACCTCCTGGACCTTTAACCACCAAAATTAATATCATCAATCCTCCTGATATACAAAACTTCCCTGCAAAATTTCAGAACTTTTCGATAAAAGGAACAGAAGTTATCGAGCTTCGAAGTGGGTGAACAAAATCGTTCTCTCCCCCACATACACTATGATTATGACTTACCACTATTAACTTACTGTTTTATTTGGATAAATTTTTCTACATTTTCACTTAGCGTAAGCATAGTGTATGATAATATCATACAGTTTTTTAATATTTCTTTAAATACAGGACTGGCTTGGAATACCCGATGTCTTGAAATCAGTTCCATTAAAACGGTGCCGTTTTAAATCTAAGATGGAAATTTTAATTTGAGTAAGGTTTAACCACTTAAATCTTAATACTACCCGCTGTATATTCACAATTGGAATTGCAGATAAGTGCACTTCAGATGTTTCAGTCATTTCTATAAAGAAATATCTAAATACTTACTTCAGTAATAATAGTTTCGGTGAAGTTTCCCAATTGTCTCGGCTTTAATTGGAATTATTGAAAAATGAGAAAAGTCTTTCTAAAATTTTACAATAAAAGCACTTATCCACAGTATTATAACTGCTTTGTTATTTTATAAACAATAAAAATCAGCCAAAATATAAATGATTGTTTCGTTATTGTGTTTGACGTTATACAAAGAGTAAAATTTATTATGCAAATATTAATTAATTTTCTATTTATAAAATTTTGGAGAATAACGAAAACGACTGTGGCCAATCAGAGAAAGTTTACTTGGGATCTTTGATTTTTAAAATTAATTAGAAAAAACTTTTTTGATACGTTTTACTGCGATTTTCTTGCTGTCGAGAATCGATATTTTAAATAATATTTTACCATCTTTATTAAAAAATAATATAACATAATTAACTAGAAAAATATTTCGACAATTTTCTACTGATTCTAGATAAAAGGTTGATGTTAATACAGTAATATTCAGCGGCGTGCTGTCATTGGAAGCAGTGGAAGCGCCGCTTCTTTTGTATTTTCTAAAAAATAAATACATATTCCGCGATTATTTTCATATTTTAAACGTATTTTGGATTAATTAAAATTAATATTTTATTATAACCGTATTATGTATGTCTCCCATCTTGTATTACTTACGGATTTCAATGTTAAACCAGTGATATTACGATTTCGTACGTCCCATCTTTAAGGGGATGCAGAAAAAAGCGTGTACAATTCTTGTGTAATATTAAAAAATTAACCGTTACTTTGACAGCATCATTTTAAATTTAATGAATGAGAGAGATGCACCAGGTACAGAAAAGGCTCTAGAATTTATTTTCCTTAAATTTACAATTTATGTATTGTCATAAAAATTTGTCTTTCCACTTTTTTCCCGAGACTACAAATATTTGAGTATAAAGTAACCGGTTTCGACTTATTTCTACTTAAGAAGTAGTTAAATAATTAAGCAATTAGGGAATTGGGGACACAAATAAAACCCTGCTGAAAGAGCCGATTATTACTTAAACAAAAGCTTAACCGAACCAATCTCTAGCCGAGTACAGTGGAGACTGATTTCTTCTTAATATTAGACGTAATAAAGACAGAAATTTTTCGAGTTCAATGAGAGTGACCGAAAACGTGTAAATTTTGGAAATTTCCGTGGACAACACCTGGTCCTAAAACGAATTAGTTGGAAAACAAAGTACTATTAAGTTTAACAATAGGTTCTATATATTGGACGACTAACGAATCTTTTAATAGTAGTCCTCTGGCATCGATAGAATTCTTGGGATTCCAGAATTTGATCGCAGTAATCGTCGAATGCGATCCAACAGTAATATTGAATATATCGATCTTTCTCTTCGCAAGCGAAATCGTAAATTGTACACGCTGTGAAAGCATTTATATTGTTTTTTAAGTATGTAGTACAGAATGTCCGCAATGCTTTCATGGAATATTTTTTACTTATCTTGTATAATTCGAAAGCATTTTCAATAGATGTCAAATGCGGATTATTTGTCGTTATAAATCTGAAAAAAAAAACCAATTTGAGTTATAAAAATATCCAATTTAGCTTATAATAATCTAAAATATTATTTCTTCTAATTATTTTTAAAGTAAAAATAAAGAAAACCATCCAAAATGTCAGCTTATTGTAATAATTATAAAATTTTTAATGAGTAATCTTCATTAGAGAAGTCATTAAAAGTTTAAATATTCTTTTAATTAGTTATAAAATTTCACATAAAATTAAATATTCATTTATGTGGAATTCAATCTCGACCAGATAGCTTCATAGTAAATGTATATAAGATCTTAAATACCTTTACTACGCCTTTAGAGTAAAAAATCTATTATGCCAAGATAGGCAACTCGACCAGTAGAAAATGGAATCGTAGTACATTGAGAATACCTAGAACTGCTAACAAATAAATTTGTATTGTGACGTTAAATCCATTATTATAGCTCGTACTAAACACAGAGGCCTATGGAAACGATTTAAAATTTTGCTGCTTTTATGCACGTGTCGATTACCATGTGCTGAAATTAAAATGATATTTGATTTTATACTTAGCAAAAACTCTTTAATAGTTGATATCATTTCATATTATACCGCCGAAAATTTGGGGTGTACTGTACTGTACATTATTCCGAAGAGGGATGTAGCTATGGTGAAATAAGTGGTGCAAGGCGAAAATTTTTAACGTTTTAAAGTAAGAAATCCATTGCATTGTCACAGAGAAAGGAAAATTTAGAGAAGGTGACAGTTTGGAGGACCGTAGTGTCCGTAAACGGTAGCCTGCTCGGAAACCTCTGCAGTGAAGTAGGTAAAGTAGACAAAGATCAATATTACAGCATCCAAGTTTAATGTGTTTCGAAGCATGTTACTCTAAAGAATTATGATCGAAAAAATATTTTCCGTCTCAAGAAGAGAAAGTCCATTAACGAGTTGTGTAACCTTCCCGGCAAAGAAATTAATTAAAAACTGTGGTAACGCCATACTCCACTCTAGATATGGCACGCTTCTCTATCTCCCCACCTCCTGGACCTTTAACCACCAAAATTAATATCATCAATCCTCCTGATATACAAAACTTCCCTGCAAAATTTCAGAACTTTTCGATAAAAGGAACAGAAGTTATCGAGCTTCGAAGTGGGTGAACAAAATCGTTCTCTCCCCCACATACACTATGATTATGACTTACCACTATTAACTTACTGTTTTATTTGGATAAATTTTTCTACATTTTCACTTAGCGTAAGCATAGTGTATGATAATATCATACAGTTTTTTAATATTTCTTTAAATACAGGACTGGCTTGGAATACCCGATGTCTTGAAATCAGTTCCATTAAAACGGTGCCGTTTTAAATCTAAGATGGAAATTTTAATTTGAGTAAGGTTTAACCACTTAAATCTTAATACTACCCGCTGTATATTCACAATTGGAATTGCAGATAAGTGCACTTCAGATGTTTCAGTCATTTCTATAAAGAAATATCTAAATACTTACTTCAGTAATAATAGTTTCGGTGAAGTTTCCCAATTGTCTCGGCTTTAATTGGAATTATTGAAAAATGAGAAAAGTCTTTCTAAAATTTTACAATAAAAGCACTTATCCACAGTATTATAACTGCTTTGTTATTTTATAAACAATAAAAATCAGCCAAAATATAAATGATTGTTTCGTTATTGTGTTTGACGTTATACAAAGAGTAAAATTTATTATGCAAATATTAATTAATTTTCTATTTATAAAATTTTGGAGAATAACGAAAACGACTGTGGCCAATCAGAGAAAGTTTACTTGGGATCTTTGATTTTTAAAATTAATTAGAAAAAACTTTTTTGATACGTTTTACTGCGATTTTCTTGCTGTCGAGAATCGATATTTTAAATAATATTTTACCATCTTTATTAAAAAATAATATAACATAATTAACTAGAAAAATATTTCGACAATTTTCTACTGATTCTAGATAAAAGGTTGATGTTAATACAGTAATATTCAGCGGCGTGCTGTCATTGGAAGCAGTGGAAGCGCCGCTTCTTTTGTATTTTCTAAAAAATAAATACATATTCCGCGATTATTTTCATATTTTAAACGTATTTTGGATTAATTAAAATTAATATTTTATTATAACCGTATTATGTATGTCTCCCATCTTGTATTACTTACGGATTTCAATGTTAAACCAGTGATATTACGATTTCGTACGTCCCATCTTTAAGGGGATGCAGAAAAAAGCGTGTACAATTCTTGTGTAATATTAAAAAATTAACCGTTACTTTGACAGCATCATTTTAAATTTAATGAATGAGAGAGATGCACCAGGTACAGAAAAGGCTCTAGAATTTATTTTCCTTAAATTTACAATTTATGTATTGTCATAAAAATTTGTCTTTCCACTTTTTTCCCGAGACTACAAATATTTGAGTATAAAGTAACCGGTTTCGACTTATTTCTACTTAAGAAGTAGTTAAATAATTAAGCAATTAGGGAATTGGGGACACAAATAAAACCCTGCTGAAAGAGCCGATTATTACTTAAACAAAAGCTTAACCGAACCAATCTCTAGCCGAGTACAGTGGAGACTGATTTCTTCTTAATATTAGACGTAATAAAGAGAGAAATTTTTCGAGTTCAATGAGAGTGACCGAAAACGTGTAAATTTTGGAAATTTCCGTGGACAACACCTGGTCCTAAAACGAATTAGTTGGAAAACAAAGTACTATTAAGTTTAACAATATGTAGATATTTACAACTACGATGAGAAACGTTTAAAATCTACAGCAACCCTGTCGCGTCCTTTCAGATATACTAGTGATGCGACAAAAGAGGTATTTGACGTTGACTGGTATCGGCACCCTGGGGATTTGGTGTATGCACGCCCTACAACCGTCCCTGATTCCATCCATTAGCCACTCGTAGGGAGTTATTTGATTAAGTGCATTGTTTTAATATTTAAAAAGTAAAGAATATTTTATATTTTTATGTACGTTTCTTTACAAAGCTATATTTAATTATAATTTTCTTTAAAAGTATATTCGTACAATTGAAGAATATTTCGTACCAGGAATGTAAATCCACCACATATTTTATCTCACCAAGTTTTTATTATTTTATTTTTAATTGTAGCCCTTATATCGTGGTTAGCGATTCGGAATGCAATTGTAATATTAAAAATACGTTTAGAGAAGTCTGCGGTTTTTACTGGCTTATCGAACAAACGATACGAATGGACCCTAAACCAACCAACACTACCGCTAACACTACGCTACTACTCATCATCACTGGCAATACAAAAGCTTTATTAAAAGCATGCCCCCGACATCTTACAGCGAAACCCCAGATCAGGATCTTAGTGGTGTGAGGCAAAGGATCTAAAGGGATAAAATTTTTTGGTAGGCCTATCCATTTTATCAACAGCATATTCAGAAAATAATATAGACTTTGTTTGTTTAAAAATGTTAAAAATAAAGAAATATCAAAGTATGTGACAAATGACATCATTATTATTATATCAAGATGCCAAGATATCAAGATCAAAATAAAAATTAACGTATGAAATGTTACCATGATGTTGCCGTTACAAAATAATATACATTGAGATTCGTGTAAGTAGTAAGAAATTTATTATTTCAAGTGCTTAGATATCTCTTATAGTTATATATAAAAACAAAAAATTTCTATCGTGGTGGTTGGTGGAGCAGTGGTAACGCTCTAACAATGAGAACCAGTATGACTGGATGATATGGGTTCGAGTCTCATAAAAAGAAATTCTGTGATGTGTATTGTCCTTTGATTTCCTACAAATAAGTGGGGAAATGAGTTCCCTCTGAGAATTTCTTTATTTTCTCTCATTTAATATTTTTACTTCAAATAAGAACTTCTTCAGAATTCTAATTTTATAGTCGAGTCCACATAGTATGGAATAAAGGAGTAGTTTGCTTAACAGAGCAAACCATAAAGGTATTTACCAGCGTTGTAAAATCTCTCTTTCCTGTGCGATTCGAAATAAATTCTCGTGTAAAATATGTTCGTTAAATAAACTATTAATTTTGTTAAAAGCGGGAGTCCATTAGTCCCTGAGCGCCCGACAACACGTGGGTCTTCTCTTTGTTCGTTTGTGAGTGGGTCGAGTCGTCGAGCAATGAGGACGTGTGGTGTTTGGCTCCTTCTTCACGCGTAGTTTGACCCAGGATTTTACTTGTATTATGTGATGCGATATATTTTCGGAAACCGCATTTTATGAGGATTGCGACGACGTCGAGATTGACAACTTAGGGCTTTTTTTTTTCGGGAGTTATCGCCGACCGAAATCAACGAACTTCGGGACCATTTTTCCGGAAGGCCAAGTTCGCTCGACCGGAATCGACGACGGGATCTTTACAGCATACATATTGTGAGTACTGTCCTAAATTTTCGTGGTCCTAAGACCATTAATTAGGGAGATATTGAACTTTTTTCCCGGCAAATTACGGTCGGGTTACGGCGGGCCACAGCGGGCTCATGGTGGTACATCCGAAGAAAATTTCACCATTATCAGTTAAAGGACTTCTTCAGTGATATTTCGACAAAGTTTAGTGGGTTTATCTTTAAAATTATTTAAATTACGGCGATATTAAGTACAGTTTCCCACGAACCAACTTCAACGACTTTTTATAACGGCCGTTCCAAAGCAACAGGGGTTCAGTTGACAGCTGTGGCAGTCGTCTTTAAAGTTTTGTAAACAATATCAAGGTCGTTTTTACGACGTGTTTACGTCATTTACGTTTTCTACTAGCGAATTGTATTGATATGGATACACGCATTAGTGAAGCTTTTTTAGACGAAGCGTATGAGATTTTGGACGAAGTGAAGGGATATTTCGTAGATAACCCGACCGGGAGATTGGGTACAAGGGAACATATGAGGTATATCACAAAACAGATAACTAAAATAATAAATCTAGCCGAGTCTAAGCTAAGAGATAACGATATTTCGAATATACTCGAGCGAAAATTAGATGCACTCGCGACTAAGCAGGATTTACAAGAAGCGACTCTTCTTCAAAATGAGAAAACGATGGAGGCAATCTCAAATGTAAAAGAGGAAATAAGTACACTTAGTAAAGCCTTACCAACTGAATCCCCAATTGAGAAAGAGAACCCTGTTCCAAGCTACAGTGACGTATTGAAACAAGGCAACAAACAACCTCAAAAAGATCTACAGTCTAAACCGGAATATACGGTGCTCGTATATAGTAAAGATAAAGAGAGCAGTTCTGAGCAAACAAAAGCTCTACTAACAAGTAAAGTGAGACCGAAAACTCTAGGAATAGGGGTAAAACGAGTTCGGAAGATAAAAAACGGAGGAGTAGCAATCGATCTTTGTGGCTGGAACGACATGGCAATTCTCTCAGAAGCTTTAACAAAGGTAAAGGAGTTTGAAACAATTGAAAAGAAGAGGAATCTCCCGTTGGTAAAGATCGTGTCGGTTCCCAAGTCAATTACTAAAGAGTCATTGTTGGAAAACATCTTTGAGCAAAACTTCCCAATTGCGTGTGAGCTCACCAGAGAAGAATTCGACGAACGGATTAAAATAAAATTTCCGATAAATCAGAGAAATACGGAATACGTGTCCTGGGTTCTTGAAGTCGCAGTAGACTTGAGAGAAATAATGCAAAGGGAAGGAAAAATAAATTTAGGATGGACAAGATGCCCCGTGTTTGATTACATATTAGTCAAGAGGTGTTATAAATGTCTTGCCTTCGGACACTTTGCGAGGGATTGCCGATCGGAAAAGAACACCTGCAGTCACTGCGGCGAAGCTCACCTGTTTAAGAATTGCAAGAAGAAAGAAGAAATAGCAACGTGTGCTAACTGCGTGCGACAGAAGCGAGGAAATCATGACCATAACACACTGGACAAAAGATGTCCCATCTATCTACAGGAAGTAGAGAAGATTATCAAGAGGACTAACGATTAATTTCCAAATTACGGTATGTACGAGTAGTACATTACTGTTTTGGCTTCTGTGGTTGCTTAACTTCAGACTGTTTTGTAAAACCCCAGGTAGGGGTTGTAGTGTATCGGCCGATGTTGTAGGCCAAGTCTGTCCTCCCATTGGCTACTGTATTGTTATACCTCATCGAGGAGAATCGCAACGGGCTGATTTCTCTCTGTAAATGTTACAGGAATCAACATTGTCATCTTAGATAGCATCAAGCCACTTATCTTCTGAAACAATAGTTCACTGTTAACTTTGATCCGATGTTAAAAAATAATGTTCTATATCTGGCTTACATAGCAGTCCATGTACCACTGGGCATTATTGTGTATACTGTTTTTCATACTGTGGCAAAGTAGCTACAGCTTTTATATTTTTTTGTTTTACTGTGATAAATAAACACCGACGCAGACGGCCACGAGACTTCCCTCTTCATCCCCTTTCATATGTTTATACTTCACCTTCGCCCCTTCTCTAGAACAACGTTTTCTACATTTTCACTCCCGGGCAATACCTCTTAGTAGTCCTGGGTTTTCATTCCCTTTATGCTAGAAGTGTCTCTTGACCCCTTCCTCCATCCCGAATCCGACAATTACGTACGGGGCCTGACGGTCTTAGTGGTGGCAGTCCTGTTTTGGGTATCGACGTAGCGGTAGCACATTAGGTTTTACGTAATTACAAGTGCCATGTTTACAGCACTATAATGTGTATTCCCCCTTTTCTTGACTTTTCGTGTGTCAAAACCTGTATTGAGAATTAGAATTTTTTTTTTGGTTTGGTGGACTAAACCCTTTTAAATCTGTTGTCACTCACAGGATCACCGTACACCCCTGGGGCTGTACGTTTATCGGCCTTGTCCTTCCCGTTGCGTAATAATTTATACGTCATGGGAGCTCTCTTGTATGCAAGTATTGATCTGTATTGTCAGAGAATTTTTATTACAAGGCATATAAATACTGGTTATATTCTATCACCGTGTACCCGAAGTTACGGTTGCATGCTTGACCTCTGTTGGAAACTCCTTGGGTGTTGGTGTTGTAGGCATGGCTTGTTGGTTGGAGTAGGCGCGGGCTAAATTATGTATTAGGTCCCTTCTATACCCATGTTTTATAGCTATGTCCTCCAGATCTATAAAGTTACAATTCACACTACATGACGACTGGGTGTGCTGTAGGACCTAGAATTGAATCAAAGATCAACCCTGCGTCACGGATAAGTTGGGTCTCGTTCCTCACCGATCGGCCCTCCACTGTGGGCTTGGCAAAATCCAAGATGGCCCTCTAAGTGCCCACGGGGTGGAAAAAACAATACAATTAAAATATGTTGCACATAAAAGATCTTTATTAATTGCCAATGAATTGGAATTTTATGTCAATGATATTCAAGAAAACAAAAACAAGGTAATTCTTTACATAGTCGAAATTTTTAAGACATGTATACATGTAAATAAAATAAAATATAGTTAAAATATTTCAGATTATTATTAAAAATATACACCAACTTTTATATAATAATTTAACCTATTGTTTTTCTTTCTTCCCATTTCCTTATATTTAGAATTCATTATATAATAATCCCATTTCAAATTATGTTTGTCTTTTATCAATTTGTGTTGTTCGTCATCTATTTTACAAATTACGCACGCTTCTACATTTTTAGGCACGTAAATGGGTTCCTCAAATGCAATTTCTCCAACCAAAGAACAATTGCAGATTTCATTATCCTTAACAGTATATGTCCCCACTTGTATCGTTGTTCTCACGGGTATACTGAAACAATACAACGAAACAGGAAGAATCAACGTTTTTAAATAACAATTTTCTCTCGGAGTGAAACGACAAATCAAGTCCTGTCTTAAAACTGACCAATAGTTAAAACGCTGATTTAATTGATATCGATACTTATAATCGATCAATCTCCAATGATCCTGTTTAATTCTTTTCGTAGTTATTGGACAAATTGTGTCTGGTAAACCCGATAAATCTCCACCTTTCTGAAATGCATAAAGAAATTGAATTTCTTCTGGAAACAGAATATTTAAGTTTCTAACCTCTTGTAATTCATCGAAGTTCATGGTTAAGAAACGAATTTTATTAATGAAGGGCGATAAATACTGGCGAACTTTTCGACCGCGATCGATTGCAGATGAATTCATGAATTCTATCGAATCCAGCTTTACCTCAGCCCATTTGTATAGAGCTCGAAATAGTGTTATTTCTTTTAAGGTTCTATATATTGGACGACTAACGAATCTTTTAATAGTAGTCCTCTGGCATCGATAGAAATCTTGGGATTCCAGAATTTGATCGCAGTAATCGTCGAATGCGATCCAACAGTAAAATTGAATATATCGATCTTTCTCTTCGCAAGCGAAATCGTAAATTGTACACGCTGTGGAAGCAGTTATATTGTTTTTTAAGTATGTAGTACAGAATGTCCGCAATTCTTTCATGGAATATTTTTTACTTAACTTGTACAATTCGAAAGCATTTTCAATAGATGTTAAATGCGGATTTTTTGTTGTCATAAATCTGGAAAAAAATTAAAGAATTTGTTGTAAAATATGCTTAAAATGTTTAGAAAATAATATAAATTATTGGTAGAAATTATTACACTAGAAAATTAAACAATAAAACAATCTTTTCTATTTGAAAAATGGCAGCTTATTGCAATAATTAATTTGTCAACACTCCCTCAGCTTTTCAACCAATGTGATAAGAATACGTGCCTCATCAACTTGAAAAGAAAAAAAAAATCAAACAAGTTGCATAACTTTTCTGGTTATTATGAGATTTTATTTAAAAGATAATTTGGTTAATGTTTACCTAGGTAGTCCAAGATGGCCGCACAGTGGGGACCCACGTTCTAACCTAACCTAACTTATTCTAATAAATTAACAAAATTACTAATGTAAGATGTAAAATAACTCAAAAAGTTAATTATATGAAGAAAGGAAAATTTTCTTAATTTATTAGAATAGCTTAGGTTAGGTTAGAACGTGGGTCCCCACTGTGCGGCCATCTTGGACTACCTAGGTAAACATTAACCGATAATTTTATATTATTAATTACAGTATAATAAATAAAATTACACGTGGTGCTATCTGTTAGGAGATATTGTTAAAACTTTTTATATTAATTATTATAAAATGGAAAAAAGTTTAATTATGAGGGTTAGTGAAAAACGAGTAACATCTTCATTAACACTATGATTACGACTTATCACTATTAACTTACTCTTTTATTTGGATAATATTTTCTGTGTTTTCACTTAGCGTTACCATACAGTATGGAAACATCACGGAGTTTTCTAACATTTCTCTAATCACAGGACTAGCTTCTACCGCCTGCTCTTTTGAAACGAGTACTTCCATTCCAATTTCACTTCTTAAGATTACTTCATTATACTCTAATGATGATGCCATTTTAAAACCTAAGATAGACATTTAATTTCTAATGGGATTTAAAAATATTTACTAATTTTTTAAATTAGTAAATATACTTATTGGTTTTCTAAAACATTGCTTAAAAAAGTAACTTTTAAGAAATAATTTATACTTATCTACATATAACCATTGTACAATCTACAAGAGTTTGTTGCAGAGATTACAAGTGAATGACATAAAAAGACATTCTAGCCAAAATTAACTGTAATCTTTGCTTGTATTTATAATAGATTATTATTTAATTATCACTAGCAATTTAACTAAAACACGAATTGTTCTAATTTATATTAAATAACTGTTTAAAACGAGCAGTATATATCTAACACCCATTGTATATTCGTAACAATGATCGCCATTAACAATTGGAATTGCAGATAAGTGCACTTAAGATGTTTCAGTCATTTCTATAAAGAAATATTAATTTGAAAATATCTAAATACTTACTTGAATAACAATAGTTTCGGGGAAGTTTCCCAAATGTCTCGGCTTTAATTGGAATTACTGAAAAGTGAGAAAAGTCTTTCTAAAATTTCACAATAAAAACACATTTCACTTATCCACAGTATTATGACTGCTTTGTTATTTTATAAACAATAAAAATCAGCCAAAAAAATAAATGTTAATATCGTAATAATAAATACTGAGATGTTCATTAAATTATTATACATTTCATAATAAAAACTTCAGTACTTAATATATTTTTACGTTTTATTTAAACACGAGGTCTGAGATATTAGATGCCAGCGTAACAACTTTAATTTCAATATTATCTGTAACCAGGCGACAGAATAAGGCAAACACTACACTTGGGCAGTGTGCCAATGGGGATGCTTCTCAGAAAGACTCAGTGAGAATCTGGCGTATATTTAGATTTTAGGCAGGAACCCGCGACCAACATCAGTGTTCAGCAGTTTTATTCCGCTGGGCAGAGAAAAAAAAAAGTGAACTTTCGTAAGAATAAAAATAAAATTTAATTTCTTAGAGTTTTAAGGATATGGTTCTTATCCTTTCTCGCTATTTTACTTATTAATGCAGTAGATCCCCCTATAATATTGTAGATCAGGGCTTCTTAAACTATGGGTCGCGACTCCATTTGGGATCGCTTAGCGAAATCTTGGGGTCGAGAGATTTTAATGCAAAATATGAAAAATAATTCGTGAGTTTGAAAATGGCATGCTTTGTGTCATAGGTTTCGTGAGTTGCGCTTTGTGCACTTCTGGTGCAGCGAGACAACAATTCAACAACACAGAGACAACTGAATACACTGAATACAGTGTATGTGTATTCAGTTGTCTCTGTTCCATTGTAACATAAGAATGAACTGTGGTAGTACACCATTATTGTTTTTGCAAATTTGTATATATCTTTATTTTATATTTTTGGGGTCGCGACAAGAATCACAATCATAAATGGGGTCGTAAATAAAAAAAGTTTAAGAAGCCCTGCTGTAGATAATTCCGTGTTACATGAATTCCATGTTGTACGAGTCACTTAGATTTTACAAATACGTGTGCCGGGTTGTGAATGGCTCACATATTTGTAAAATCTAAGTGACTCGTACAACACGGAATTCATATAAAACGGAATTATCTACAGTGTTATAGGGGGGGTCTACTGTAAATATTTTTTGTATATAAAAAAAATTAATTTATTGATCTACTATAATGTTTTTCAAATATTAAAAATTCGAAAAATCATTAACAATTGTTATAAATGTGAGTATTTTTATAAAGTTATTGTTAATTATTGAATATCTCAACATAATAATTGCTTAGTTATCAAGAAAGAAAAGAATCGTTATCAAGGCGAAAAAATTATAAATTTTTAAAAAAATTTTTAACCAAAATTGCCATAGATTTATAAAATGGAATACGTCCCTCCTCATAGGATTAGCCTAAAATCTGAAGATGGAGAAAGCATTCAAATAGCGAGATCTCTTCTGGATCATAGTCTAGTTTTTAAAGACCTTTTAAATGACGAAAATTTGAATGTATTGAACATATCTGAAAATTATCAAAGACTTCTTCAAATGAAAAGGTACGGTACATCTAGTGCCTCGTATACTGTATACGTAATACTGTAGTTAAAATACTTTCTAATTATTTAAATTCGATTTTATTATATAAATATATTTTTCATTTCTCTCTTTCCACCCTGTGGACATTAAGAAGATCCTTTTTTTTTATATGTCCATAATGGTCAGGCCAGGTCTGGCATATGTGGTAAAAAAAAGCCTTGTTAATGTCCACAGAGCTAAAGGGATTTTTAAAAAAGATTTTATTTTCTTAATATTGTTTTAATGCATGTACTTTCAATTAAATTTAAGATAACAATAATTTCGCTTAGGTTCCTGGAGACTGGAGATCCCAAATTAACTTCCCTAGAAAACAGGTTTGAGATGTACGAGTTTGGCATTATTTATGAGATAAGAAGATTGCAAAAGTTCTGCAGGGAATCTCTCATATCATTTATAAATGTTAAAAACGTTTGTCAGATTTACGATTTTGCGTATAAATACGAAGACAGGCGAATTCAGTATCATTGCTGGAAAACATTCGACGATTTCTCGGAAGAGATTCTTCAATCTGAAGAATTCACTCGATGCCAAGAGGCAACCATCGAAACATTTGTCTCACGTCCGAAATATAAAACATTAAAAGAAATCGATCTCTTCGACAGTATTGTTTCGTGGGCCAAGTCTCACCATTCAGAAGCCGTAAGCAATGATGGAAATTTGCCCGAAAATGAAGATATTCGTAATTATTTGGCTGCATATTTGAATAAAATTCGTTTTTTATCGATGTCAACAGAAGAATTGGATATAGTTTTCTCTCAGAATATTCTATCATCGGAGGAAGTGAGAGGAATTCTTGAGTATCAAAAGCAAGGAATTTTAACTAAGCTTCCTGACACAATCTGCCCATCTATCAGCATGAGAAATAAACAGTGTTATGGACAGTTAATGGAATATCTTAACAGACACACACACAAATTTTGGAAAGTAAAAAAATTCGGTAAAAAGAGCGGGTTCTATTCTTCTTTTATTCCGAAACTCGATTGTTTTCTAATTGGTGTGGTGATTCCTATAATACACCAAGAACAACGTCTGTGTGTATTGATCGAAATAAATGTAAGTTCGGAATCGTTACCAACAGCAGAATATTCTTGTTCACAAATTGGTGAAATTTCTCTCTCTGAACCTTTATTCATAAAAAAAGGCACAGAGGTGTTTATTTCTGGAAAAATAAGATCAAAACAGCAAAATCATACGATAAAAATTGCGAAAAATGCAGAATATTACACAACCGATCAAAATGTACACCATTCGCTATTTTATGGATACAATAAATGTATTAATTATTTTATTAAAGCAAGATTGTACTTCTAGGAAACTCTTGGAAATATTTTATACTATAAATTCGACGAATGAAATAAAGTTTCAAAATTCAATTTGAGCCCATTAGTGGCTAATACCACTGAACATTGATTGTCGCGGGTTTGCGACTGACCACATTATGTTTTTCGGGGTTTTATTCACGTGTTTAACACTTAAATAAAGGACTATTTTTATATAGAAAGTCCTCCCGGGAGGTATTCCATCTTCACAATTTACTGATGTGTTGAGTGTCTTATACCATCAATTCAATCCTATTCCTTAAACAGGTTCATCTTGATACGAGAATAATTGAAGACTAAGGACTCTCATCGGTTTGCATTTCTTTTACTTATACTTCCAGTAATATGAGAACTAAATTAAAACGAATTTATGTAAATATATAAAATGAAACTGGCGGCAGAAGAGATCAATACAAGCAATCATGGTCATACGAAGTGGGGTCATCGCCTTAACCACCTCGGCCGGATGATTAAGGCGGTTAGGCGTCAGTCCACTGCTCAGAGGGTCCTGGGTGGTGTCTCAAATATGTCGTGGGCCAAGCAGAACCCACGATGGGCGGGTAAAAAAAGGCCTCCTTAGTATACACGCAGGGTGGAGAGTCAAAAATAAAGTTCCGTGTTCAACAGGAATCAGTAGAAAAACGATAGAAAGAAACGATTTTTCTTTGTCTATCATTATATAAAACAATTTCAATAATAATTTTAAACAATAAAGTTTAATAATAGATATCGAATACCAGATTTATTATCGTAAAATGTCCTCAATTAATTCTGAAGTATACAATATCAGCATTTGGAGTGAGGATGGAGAGGAGAAGGTTGACATCAGCAGTTCTCTTCTAAAAAATTCTACTCCTTTGATAAAAGATATACTGGAAAAAAATACCATAGGACCGGTTAAAAATCTGATATTCAATTCGAACATTAAAAATCTTATACATTCGAAAAAGTAAAATTATACTACGAATATATCAATTTAACTACCAGTCGACCCCCTATAACACTGTTGATAATTTCGTTTTATATGAATTCCATGTTGTACGAGTCACTTAGATTTTACAAATACGTGAGCCATTCACAGCCCGGCACACGTATTTGTAAAATCTAAGTGACTCGTACAACATGGAATTCATATAAAACGGAATTATCAACAGCGTTATAGGGGGTCGACTTGTATTACAGTATTATTTTAAAAAATAACAAACCTATTTTTAAATTCAGATATTTAGAAAATGGAGATCCCGAATTGTCATCTCTTCAAGATGCTTACGAATTATATAAAATGAGTAAGAAATTTCGCATGAATTCGATCTTAATGAGCTCTAGAATATTTTTAAACGATCGCATAAATTCCAACGACGTATGTGAAATTTATGAATTTGCATGCGAACAAGAAGATCGACGACTTCAATATCGATGTTGGATTTGGTTCGACGATTATTGTAACGCAGTTTTAACTTCCAAAGGTTTTCTTCGTTGCAAAACTATAACAATCGACACATTTGTTTCTCGACCAAAATATAAATACTTAAAAGAAGTTGAACTATTTTATAATATAGTATTATGGGCGGAAAAGAGATTCGAATACGAAGAAAACAGCAGCGATATAAACTACCGTAATATGAAAATCCGCTGTTATTTATTACCCTTCTTAAATAGGATACGCTTCTTATCCATGACTTCTACAGAATTAAACTTCGTATTTATGCAAAATATATTATTACCAGACGAGAAAGAAAGTATATCTAAAAGCAGGGACGTTCCTGATTTACATATTCATCCCAATCTCTGTCCAATTCGAATAAAAAGAACAAAGCAATGTTACAGACCTTTGATCGATTATAAACACCGTCGCCAATTCAAAACTAAAATTAATGCCAGACTTCGAGAAAATTGTAAATTCTTTTGTTGTTTCATTGCTAAAGAAGATTGCTTTTTAACTGGAATTGTTATCCCCATTTGCCATTTAATGGAAGGTACAAAGATACGAGCTAAAGTCAAATGTATAATTGGAAATTCTAT
Organism: Centruroides sculpturatus; assembly: GCF_000671375.1. Classification (NCBI taxonomy): domain Eukaryota; kingdom Metazoa; phylum Arthropoda; class Arachnida; order Scorpiones; family Buthidae; genus Centruroides; species Centruroides sculpturatus. The sequence goes on from NW_019384398.1 coordinate 806,806, forward strand.
TCAAGAGGACGATTATTATTGTGAAAGAAACGGTGAAGTCCATATTCCATATCCTATGTTCATACCAAAGAATGTAGAAGTTTTTATTAAGGCTGTACCAAATTTACAAAATATTGGGTTTGTAGGTACCATCAAGATAGCACAAAATCCGGCAATTTATATCGATGACAACTTGTTTAATGAATTATGCGAAGAGAATATTAATTGGTTAGAATGGCGTGAATATTACATCAAAGTTAGATTGTATTTTTAACACAGAAGTGTCCTTCCAACAATTTTAAAATGTAAAAATGCTTCTGTTAACATCAAATAGTTACAATTAAATACAAGTTTTTTTTTTTTTTTTTGTGATAATTAAAGTAATTTAATATATCCTTTCCTGCTTAAAATGTGGTGGTCATTTTCGAATATAAATGCTGATAGTCAAACCTCTGAACAGGGGCCACTATATTGTTCGGAGGTTATTCTATATGCATTGTATGGTGGCCGTTATTGGAGATTGGACTGTAAAATTTGTTGTGATGGCCATGACTGTTAAGAATAATAATTAAGAATTTAGAGTGCAATAAATCAAATGATTATTACAAGGCTGCCCCATTGTGGGTCTGGCCAAACCCACAGTGAGCTTGCTAAGAGAGTCCCTCTTAGCAAGCTCGGAAAGGGTAACAAAAATAAAAATGATTATTATTAATTGTATATTAGAATTATAAATTATCTTCTTTATTGTATAAGTTTGTAGGTTTTTAATGGATGAATCCAGACTTAACATTCAATAATATGAAGTGTAACATTTCTATATTTCTACACCGCTTGTTCTCAAACATTTTTTGCTGGCGGCATACTGTAAAACAAAATTTTCTGGCACACTTCGTGTACAAAATTAAATATATTTTAAATTATAAATAGTTATGTACTATAACAACTGTTATCCTGTAAGCTCCATAGGTTTATTACATCCATGACAACTCTATAATTTATCATGGATGTAATAAATATTCACATGAATAATTCTCATTTTTAAAATATACTCATAATATTTGTGGTATATCTTGCTGTGTCTTGGGGTGCACAGTTTAAATAACTATTGCTATGTACTGTATAATTAAAATAAAAGAAAAACTCATTTAAAATTTTTATATTATTTATTCTATCATCAATCTGTCAACATGAAATTTCATTTTCTAAACTTGAATACAGCATTCGGATGCTGAAGAACAATTCTAAATCCATCTCTAGTGCAAAATGCTTTTCTGTTACAATTTTCAATATATAATTTAAAGTATAACTGAATACTACAATATTTTTTTTTTTACCGTTTCTTTTCGATAACAATCTAATAACCATAAAAAAATTGTTTCTAACATATCTTTTAAAATACAACATCTAGCAAATAGAATGAAAGTCTTAAATACAATTTATATATACATGTAGATAGTTACTATTCAATTTATCTAAGTTTAATAAATCTCAAAATTTGATTTTGTTTCCATTGTAATATTTTATTTATTTATTTTTTGATCCAAAATGCATTAGATATATCTTAATAATCCAAACATTTTTAGATTTGTCTTTATAAAATATTAATTATTTTTTTTAAATTTTGAGGTTGCTTTAAAGTTTTTTTTATTTTAAAAAATTCATTGTCTTGTAAACATGGCTTTAACAATAAAGTTGAGCCTGAGAACTATAAAAAAAAACTATATATTTATGCCATAACGAATCATTCGGTGGGCTCATTCTTATTTTTTTTTAAATATATATTCTATAAATTAGTGAAAGGAAATCAAAATTCACTAAGATATAGAATAATTTGAATAAAGGATTCTCTTTCAAATATATTTAAATTTTACAAATATTTTTTTTTTGAGGTAATATCCTCTTTATACACTGTATATACTTATTGATATAGAGTAATATGCCTCATTGTTTTAAATAAATCCCCAAATCTTTAAAAAAATTATTAATCCTTCCCCTAAGTATCTTCATTAAAAGGTGCTGCACAAATTTTAGTAATCTCGCAAGGATTGTTAATAATCTCATTGAAACATTTTGTAATCTCCATAAAAGTTAATTACAAATCACATTTCACTTCGAAAACTGTACAACGTACATTAACGTTAAATGCAATTTTTAAATAAAGATTAAAGAAATTTTCTTGAAAACTTTTTAATACACTATGTCATATTCTATAATTTCTTCATAATTAATAGTTAAGATTTTAAATTCACTTTTAATTAACTTCACATAAGAACTGAATCCTCTAATTGTTAACTATAAAATCTATTATAAATCTGTTCCAGTCTGAACGATCTATAAACTCTTAGATTCAAGAATAAATAATCTAAAAACATGTTTTTACTATTAAATTATCGGCTTATACAGTACATTTTAATATTCAAACGTATTTCATATAGTAGTAATTAAGCTCTTTGGATTATTATTTCAATTGAAATTTTAGTGGAACTGAAACATTTACATTAAAAATAGAATGGAATTTTCTAATACAACAATTTTATTATATTTTAATTGAAGACTATTCAAATATTAATATGTACACTGAAATAAAGAATAAACTAAATGTAATATACATCTGAAATAAGCTGGAATGCATTTATATTACTAAAGTTTAAATAATTTAGTTTTTAAACATTTTACTCTGAATATTACCTTATCACACTGGGTATAATTTTTTTAATATTTTTTTAGTCATATTATAATCCTGAACTTTTTTATAACTTTTGTATATAGCTTGGCCACAGAAAACCATGTATATACAGTATATAAAGCTCTAAGAAAAATAACAATAATAAAAGAATAATTAGTTACTATTATTTTGTTATTTTTAACCACATTCTTTAAATTTCCTTTTTTTTTCCTCTCTCTTTTTCTTTTTAATATATCGTTGAATTTGAAGATCAAAGGGAATGTTTTATGTGAAACATCAGATTTACAATACATCGATAAGCACACTTAGTGATTTAAATAGGATCCAACAAATTTAAGTAGAAGATAAACATTCAATAGTAATATTTAAACATAATTATAGTAAATTCTCTATAATCACATTAGGAATTGTATTGCAATTCCGAGCTTATTTGGATTTCGATGTTTCATCATTATCAAATTTTAGCATCAAATGTTTTCCCCAGTGTCCTCAGTTCAGTATTTCCAAGTATGCGATCGGTACCTTTCCTTTCTGAGCTCCTCGTTCACCCATCATCCAATCTGGATCCAATCCAGAATTTGATGTAACATAAATTACCTGAACAATTGCATAAATAATAAATATAAATTTGATACTCGAGAATTTGAATGTAAAACACATTAAATAATAAAATAATATACCTCATCAGCTAAAAGAGAAAGTTCACTACTATCATGTGCATCATAATCATATAATACTCTAGCTCTTTTTTTATCCCCTGCTACTGCAGGATCTATTGGTGGGGCAGTTGGACTGGATGGAGATGGATAGAGATTCTGAAAACTTGCTGGATGATTTCCAGCAGATGTTGCTATAGACATGCTGAAATTATAAAACACAAGAAATTATAAATATATATAAATACTTTTCTATTGTAAAAATTAGAAAACGATTAATATAACTTATTACATAAATCTGAAAAAATTTTGCTTTCAAGCATTTTTTTTTTTTTACAATTACAGTAGAGCCTCGAAAACTCGGCACTCTGGATAACTCAGCCACACCCTGGCAGGGCAAAAAAGTCCTTAGTTAATTAATTTTCATTATAGACAGCTTTATAAAAGTATAAAAGCTCTCGTAAAGTATTTTTCTGAGGTCTGTCTTATCAGGTAAATTACTGTACACAGTGTATTCATTAATTTTCATTTTCATGTAGTAAAGGCTCTATGCCTTCATAAAAGACGTACTTTTCCTTTGTTTAGGGGTATTTAGGCAGTTTATTCTCTGTTGTATTCTCAAGTAAACAATACATACAAGTACAGTATAGTATTTTCTGAGGAAACACTCATACTTATTTTTTTTAACCCCATTCCCGATAACCCGGCATTTTCACAAACTCAGCCACCCTTCGGTCCACATTAGGCGAGTTTTCGAGGCTCTACTGTATTACATTATAGATAGTCTGACAGTTCGGTTAATGTTAACAAAATTAAAATTTAAAAAAGTTTTTAAAAGCAGACAAATTTATAAAACAAAAATTAACAAAATTATTAAAAAATTAAAATAAATTTAAATCTAATTATATTTTGTGCGAAGCAACACTAAAACAATTTCCATAGTTATGTCACAAAAGAAAAAAATGAGTTGCAATTAATTAAAAAAAATTGTAATTAAGGGTTCAAAAAATGTGAGTAAAATTAAATAAATAATAATAATAAATAATTATAAAACAAACTAAATTAATATTAAATAAATTAAACCAAAAATTAATTATAACTCTGACATTTATACCAAAACCAAAAATCAAATCAAATGAAAATTAAAACATTTTTAAAAACCATATAAAAGTTATTTTGAAATTTTCAAATTGTAAATCAAATTAATTTACGTTATTTGTGTGTGGTGTTAATGGAACATTTTGCTTTTAATATATATATAATTATTATTAAAAATAATATAAAAACCTACAACTAAATCTGTATATCTGTATTTTGTATATAACCAAAGATTATTCAAAATCAAACTTAATAGCTGCTACAGTGGCAAACAAATAGTGGCTCTTCCACTCCAAGCCTGAGTCAAAAGTGGTCTTTTCCTGTCTCCTATCCCTATGCAAAGACCTTCCTCCCCCTTTGGTAATAAACTTTCTCCATGAATTCATACTGAATCCTCAGAGGAAGTTAATGGATGGTCCTTTTGAGGAAAGAATTGTAGACCCCACCTGCAAGCTGCTGCTCTGACCTATTTACACACTGCTTCTTTGTAAAGTGTTGGTTTCAGTTTCAGTGGGAACAAAACATTTGGCTTTTAATATATATATATATACAGATCTAAACAATTTGTCTCTACTTCTGTAAGTAATATTTAACTTTACAAAATATCATATCACCTTTCTTTCTTTTTTCTAGCACTTCCTTTAATTTAACTAACGTTTTTGGCCATTTTAAATGGCCAAAAACGTTAGTTAAATCTCACTAATCAAAAACTTGGACCAATCAGAATCAATTTTATTTCTAGTCTAAAACAAGAGGAAATCAGGCTACTTTTAAGAACATAACAAATCCGTAAAACTAGTATAAATTAAAATGTTAACAAACATACTGAGCACAATACAAAAGTCTTTTTAAATATATAATTTGTCTGTAGCATTATTTAATTTCTTTTCTTCATATGTAATCCCTAATAAAAAGAATTCAGTAATTTGAACAACCCTCTGTAATAATTAGTTTGCATTAGAAGACTGTACTGGATATGAAATTAAAATTTGTAAATATTTTTACAGTATAATTTCATATCAGTAAATTAATCAATTTT
>NW_019384398.1:813124-864972 GCF_000671375.1 Centruroides sculpturatus
AATTAATTAAAAAATTATATAAATCAGTTTGTAGAAGTATATAAGAACAACAATATCCTCTTTATACACTGTATATACTTATTGAAATAGAGCAATAATGCCTCATTGTTTTAAATAAATTCCCAAATTAGATATAAATGTATAAATGATTATTATTCTTTAATCGGTATTAACTTACAATGATTAACTTCAGAAATAATTAAATTTATTTTTTAATATTTTTATCTAAAAAGTCTATATCTATTTAAACTGTATTTTAAATTAAACTAATAATACCAAACTGCTTATTTTATATATATCATATATCATTTTCAAATGAAAAAACAAAATTAATTTTAATTAATTAATAAGAATAATATAATTTCTAATTTAATGAAGTTATTACAAAATGATAATTTTGTGTTTCCAGTAACAGATTCATTGTCAATTTCTGTAAAAATATAGTAGTTTAATCTTTATTTAATTACAGTTAAGCTAGATTTATGGATGCTTCTCTGCATCTTTACTATCATCATTATTTTTTAAGCAAAAAATTTTTATAGAAAAGAATCAACAGTTTCATTCAACTAATACTGAAAATATTTTTACAGTATAAAATAAGATGAAACACAATAGTTTAAGAATTTTTACTAAAATTATATACAGTATATCTCGGCAGATAAGATGAGGTATAAATTTTCGTCGAAGTTTTATAGTTTTAGCATATATCTGTCCTATAAGACGACCCCCAAACTATCAATGGCCTATGAATTTAGTTTAGGTCAGCAATCATCATCTGAATAATAATACTGTATAGTATATATGGAATTATGTCCTATTTGTAATTTTTGAAATTTGTAAATTGTAATTTGTAAATGAACAAATTTTATTTTCTTGCATCTGGCAACACTGCCTTGCGACTGTTGCAAACATTGGCACTGATTCGGCATTAAGTAATGACCTAGACTATTCACAAAAACATCATACGGGCTAATCTATTTTGTGGACATACCCTACTCTCTACTAGTAAATAATTATGGTTTGTCCATTTTTTCATAATGGTTTTAATTTATATAAATTTCAATCTAATTTTTGTTTTGTATCTGTCCTATAAGACAATCTGGATTTTGGGGACTTTTTTTTTTTATGATTCAACTATCGTCTTATCTGCCGAGATATACGTTATATAATACTATGAAAACACTTGCAAAAGTTTAGTTTTATAAGTATTTATTTCATGTATATTTTGTATTGAGATATATTTCTTTACATCTACAAAATTTATTCTATTTANTATTGACCTGAAGAAGACTCTAAACATTTTTGAATTATACAGCAGATTTCTATTGGATACTCTGAAAAGTATATGCCAATATTCAATAATTAAATATATAGCACCTGGATCATGTATGAACATTTCAAAGCCACTGAAAATGAAATGTACAGTATATATGTTACTGTGAATGACCAATATCTGGCAAATGTTGACATTTGCCGGTGAATGTCAGCATTCACACAGTCGTTTCATGTATGTATGAAATATTTGCTAAATATCATTATTTCTCACTTACACTGGCAAATGTCGGCATTCAACATGCACTGATGGTGAGTGTCGAATAAAAATATTTTTATTACATTAAGACAAAAATGTAACTTTTTAATGTGTCAAAATAGGAGAAGGCTTAGGTAACAGCAATGTAAATAAACTGTTGAACCTAAAACGAACAGTACATTCTAAACCATTAAAGAAAATAATACAATAATAAACTTACACATAAATTATGTGATTAACGTCACACAATCTTATTTATTGCAACAGCTTAAACTATTATGGCACTTTGAATTGCACAAGAGTCCCTTGCTTTTACAATTGCATTTACTCGTGGAATACTTCTTTTTGCAATGACAGTGTGTATAGCCTTGCCCTCCACTTTTCAAATTAGCTGCAGCTGCTTCTCTCAGCAATATTTCTTGAGAAGAAATCTCATCTATGGAAAGTAACTTTTCTTTACAAATTACAAACTGATTACAAGTATAAAGCTGCTTGAGGGTGCCATTTTTGTTTGCTAATTTATAAAAGTCGGAGTATTCTATTCCAACAACAACCGCCAACACATTTTGGGCATCTGTACGGCCACGGTCGACATCAAGGACTTGTATTCATACAGTATCACCAATTTGAGCAGAAGGAAACGGCGAAGAATTTGATGACAGACTGTCACCTCTCAGTCGACATCGGCTTCTCGGGCGTCGTTTCGACCTCCACCAAAGCTTATCTTTGGTGGACATATACAAAATACGTCGGTGTTCGACCGACGTATTTTGTATGTGTCGACATTCACCGGAGAATATCGACAATCTTTAATTTCGGTCTTTCACAGTAACACAATCACTGGTGTATGTCAACAGCACACACAAGCCTTTGTGGAGGTCAAAACAACACTTGAGAAGCCAATGTCAATAGAGAGGCAATAGTCTGTCATCAAATTCTTTGCCGTTTCCTTCTGTTCAAATTGGTGATACCGTACGAATACAAGTCCTTGATGTCGTCCGTGGCCGTACAGATGTCCGAAATGTGTTGGCGGTTGTTGTTGGAATAGAAGATTCCAACTTTTATAAATTAGCAAAAAAAAAAAAAAAATAGTATCCTCAAGCAGTTTTATACCCGTAATCAGTTTGTAATTTGTAAAGAAAAGTTACTTTACATAGATGAGATTTCTTCTCAAGAAATATTGCTGAGAGAAGCAGCTGCAACTAATTCGAAAAATGGACAGCAAGGCTATACATGCTGTTATTGTAAAAAGAAGTGTTCCACAAATAAATGCAGTTGTAAAACAAGGGACTTTTGTGCAATTCAAAGTGCCATAACAGTTTAAGTTGTTGCAATAAATAAGATTGTATAATGTTAATCACATAATTTATGTGTAAGTTTATTATTGTATTATTTTCTTTAATGGTTTAGAATGTACTGTTCGTTTTAGGTTCAACAGTTTATTTACATTGCTGTTACCTAAGCCTTCTCCTATTTTGACACATTAAAAAGTTGCATTTTTGTCTTAATGTAATAAAAATATTTTTATTCAACATTCACCATTAGTGCATGATGAATGTCAACATTTGCCGGTGTGAGGAATAATGATATTTAGCAAATATTTCATACATACATGAAATGACTGTGTGAATGCTGACATTCTCCGGTGAATGTCAGCATTCATATTGGTCAGATATTGGTCATTCACAGCAACATATATAGTATACCTATAGCTATTTTTCTTCCAGAATGCACAGTACCAGCAGTTGCTCAATAAAAACAATTCTGTATGTTCAGTTACCATGTGCACACCAGCAATAATATTTTTATAGAAAAAGTGCACTGTATACATCCATACTTTACATGTGCACATATATAGATACACATATATCTATATTACTAAGGTAATATTTCATTGCTTCTTTAAAATTCACTAAGACCTGAAAATTTCAAGCTTAAAGACCAAAAATGCTCTAGAAGACCTGATAACAACTAAACCAAAACACTAATGTAGAATAATCTTTAGCAGAGAAATTAGCAGAGGCCTAAAAATATTAAAAATCATCACTTAAAAAATTTATTGAAGCTTGAATATGAGCCCTGCACAATTTGACTACAAAAAACCTTATGTATCACATTTATATCTTCAATTTTCTGTGCAAAAATAATAAATACAAGTGAAAAAGTCTTGAAATGAGTGACATGAGCCACTGTTAACTACTTCCAAATCGTGTCTTCATCCAATGAAGGTTAAGTTCTGTGTTAGGTGGGTTTGGCAGAGAATCCAATATCATGAGTTTCTATCAAACGACAAATTCTGATAAATACTACTTGTAACTGCAGTTGAAGGAAGTAATCCAAGAAATTTGTACAGCATTAATTAAAATTAATCAATGGAATAGGCATTGTGTTCAATTCCAGATTATACATCTCTGACCACTCAATAAGAATTATTTTAGCTTGAGTGTAATGTGATACTTCATCCTCCATATTCACCAGACATTACACTATCACTTATTAATCTAAAGTGATATTCTGAAAAATCTTTGGAAAATTCTCTTAATCGGAAAAATTTAGATTCTTTTGGCTGATATAAAAAAACCACTTCAAGCAAATGTTTGCTAGGAAACTGAAGACACTTTGGAAGAATGGGATCTTCCATGCAACTTGAAAATTCCAACTAGAAGGTAGTGGAACAAAACAGCTTATATAATTGAACAAAGACATATCTATGCATAATATATATATATATTTAGACTTTACATACATAAATTATTTTTGCATTTTCTTAAAAATTGGCATAAACTTTACAGAAATACAACATATCAATTCATTTCACTATTTAATTATCACGTACACAGAAAACAATCTAGAATATTTTCTGAAGAACAGTCTCAAAATATTAGAGAAGTAGAGAGTAGTAGTTTTTGACTTTTAAAAGCAATTTAGTGTTTATCAAAGATGGTGATAAAATAAAATACTAGCCACATAAAACATTAAATAGAATTTAAATATAAAAAATTTAAAGTATATTTTAATTTATATAAATAATTTCTATCAATTCTCTAATTTCAATGAGTTATTGTTCTTCATAATTAAGAAAATGATTTAATGCTAAATTTTTGTATATTCATTGTAAAGATGACTGTTAAAGTAACTGTTTGTTAACATTTTTAGGACAAACTGATATAAGAATTCTCCTGAAGATAATGCACTCAAATAAAGGGTAGCAAATATTCTCAAATATTTTAAACATAAAATCATATCAAACAAATAATCACTCATTATGGGATTTTATAAATTACTAAATATGAAAAAATCTTGTGATGAATAATAAGAATGATAATTTAATGTTTGATCTAAAAGTTCTCATTTTTAATTTATATATTTGTATAAAAATAAAGCATTTTATCAGTTACGGAGTGTACTTTACTATATTCAGTCTTTAAAGTTATTTAATTCTCTCATTAACTGTATAATTTATATTGAAAACATCTGTATGTAACTGATATATTAGTTAAATTAAAATTTGACACTATTTTTCTAACACTATCTAACGCTAAAATCTAACACTATTTTTTGACATTGGAATATCTAATGCTAATTACTGCCTGAAAGTGACTTGCTTGAAATACATTACAAAATATTTCATAAAATAATTTTAATTAAAATATATTGCAACTAGGACAGACATGAAACAGTACACATCAGAACATTCTAAATTCAATGTATGAAACAAGTAATATAGAAGTAGACAAGAACACTTTGTATTTTATAAACTCAAATATAATAAGTTTTAACAATATATAATTAACATAACTATATAACATTTATTATGTTAATAATACAAGTATTTACAGAAGATCAAATTCAAAGTAAGTACTTTCCACAGTGCATACTTCTGCAAACATTTCTACCACTTACTAAAACAGTATTGCAGCCCATTCTACACTACCTCATCGAGTATAACCATTATCTCACCAATAAAAACACCTTTAGTACTTTTCTATCACTGTTTTACTTCTCTTACAAATGTTTGCAGATTTTGAGATTATGCAGACACTTAAAGCTTGGGTGTTCTATCTTTCAAATTTTTAGGAAACCTCATAGAACTAATTAACATTTCAATTTAAAACATTGAAAGTTTGAATTTGGGTGTAGATCTGATGCATGCTTGTGAATTGAGCTGAAATGTTGTCAGAGAAGTAAAACAATGCTGGAAAAACATTAAAGGTGTTTTTATTGATATATTAAATTCAGTTTTGGCTTTCTTGCATTTGATTTTGTAATTATCATGATATCTTTTCACCTCATTTCTGCACTTTTTTGATGTGAAAGATCTAGTGCATTATGATTTTGTTCCTTACAGTAGGCCCATTGACAAAGTCCAATATTGACATTCTAAGATAAAAATAACAGCATCTCTGATAAGCATAATCTCTGGGTTCTCCATCATGATAGTGCCTGGCACATTGCACTCTTCTAACTAATAAATATTTGACAAAACATCAGATATCTATACTTCATTTCAACATCTGCCATATTCACCAAATCTTGTCTCCATAGACACGTCTTCACTAAAGCAAAACTCTTTTGAAAGATCAGATTCAAACCAGAAGAAGAGATGTACTGTAACGACTGCACTGAAGGAGATAATGCAGAATGAACTGCAAGACTGTTTTAATAAGCAGCATAAAAAGTTGGAAAAACATGTAGCTGCAAAAAATGCTTATTTTGAAGGTAGTCTTGTGTATAACTGCACCATTAACAAATAAAAATTGCATTAAAATTTCAATTTTTTTTTTTTTACTACTATGTACATGAATGTATTACAGAAAAGAAATAAAAAATTTGACATTTCAGCCATGATAAAATTATAAAAACAAAAAATAGAATGCATGATAAAATTTGATAAAATTAATAGACGAATCATAGTTGAAATGAAGTTACTTCAGTTGTTGATAATTCATAAAACAAACTGAGGGAATATCAAAAGACAAATTTTAAAGAATGAAAATATAAAAATAAAAATAATCCAAATAAACAATTATTGATGATAATATAATCTTTGATATTGTCTTAGAAATTAAAACATCCAATAAAAATCACTATTAAAAATTTAAAGAGTTTCCTAACAATGAAAGTTTAAAAGCTGATTGCAGTGTTCTTACAGTGAAATAAAACCCTCCTCAAATGGAAAAGATTTTAGAAATAATGCATGGAACTAAATGTTAAGCATAGAACACACTAAACTGGTTTTCAACTAATTGCAAATATTAAAAATTGTCTAAAATCAATTTTGTAAATATCAGTAATTAGTTTTTTCCTTGAATTCACTTACGACTATCAATTAATCACGACTATCAATACTTTCATAACCATAAAATTTGCTAATAAAGAAAATGATAAAAGAAACCAAATATTTTATTACAAAAAGTCTGCAAATGCTGTACAGTAATACCTCAACTTACACTACCCCGACTTACGTGAACCCGGAGTTATGCAATTTTCAAATCGCGTTGATTCGTCTTTTGTTTGAACGCCATGCAACTCTTGATTACTCACTTACCCCACACTATTGTTCAACTTACATGTTCGGACGTGTCGCGCGGAATCGACACATAGCTACAATTTATTTTGTGTTATTTATTTCTGTGTTTGTTATATCTATGGAGCCTTCAGAGACTCTATGTGGTGATTTCTTGTAACCGTGAACGAATCAAAAGAAGAGATAAGATTAACGAGAACATTTATTAGCTTACATACATCCGACTTGGATTTTACACGAATTGCGAGATAATACCCCGACTTACGCGAATTCGACTTACGCGGTTATTGCTCAGTCCCACCTATCGCGTAAGTTCGGGGTATCACTGTATTTGATATAGTGAATGCAAATTTCAAAATCTCGATGAAAATATACAACATTTACACATAAAGAATGATTCCAAAGTACATTAAAGATTAATCATCATAATAGGAACAATGCATAGATATAAGCAAATTTTAGAATTTCTTGAAAAATAGAAAATGAACTGATGATATATGAAATTTAGAATTGAAGATAAAAAGAGAATTGAAATAATCCATCAAATAGGTATTTTGTATGCAATTAAAACTGGAAGAAATCAAGAAATATTAATACCTTTAACAAAAACAAGAAAGATTTAAACTAATAAAATATACATTTGTGTATTGTATTAGATATGTCTGTACAAAAACATGCAGATTAAAATCAAATGTTATCAAGTGTCCATCAGTGGCCAAGCGGTCTTCGTACCCTGAACACTGGGAGTTCAGTTGTGGGTTCGTGCCTCGCTTGGACGAGCTGGCCACAGTCTTCCGGGTTTTCTCCACATCTGTAACGCCTTAATAGGGGCCAGTTTCCCTTAAAAAGACCTCCCGGAAGGCATTGCCCAAGTGTTGCATTGCCATAACTTAACCAACAACAACAACGTTATCAAGTTTTATATTACTTTTAAATTAAAAATTAATTCTGAATTGACCAAGAGATATGTGATATCACCACTTCATATTTTAATAATTTGAATTAAATATGTATTATCTATTAAAAATTTATTAATGATTTGAGAATATCTAGAAGATGCCATCAAATTATGTGATGATTCTAAATTATAGGTGTACAAATAGAACCCAAATTATTTGAGGTAATGTGGACTAATGCTATCCTGAATAACTGAAAATGTGGATAAAACATAAGCATGGCCATTTTGGATTAAAAATTATGAATATAACAGATTTATATGATATTAATTCTTTTTACTTCTATGTCCTTAATGTTTTACTATTTATTTTTATCTTGTCTATTTGATATAGTGAACCTTGTTTATAAATAGGACTTATACTGGTGTAGTTTCTGATTAGCAAAGAGTGGAAGTCTTAGTCAAAAAAGGTAGAACAAAATATCTTTATTTTCACTTGATTTACTGTATTTACTCGCGTATAAGATGAAATTTTCATTCATTTTTCACTGCTTCAAAAATCTAGGTCCTATATGCGCAAGCAAAGGATTCTTTGCATTTTTGCAATAATTTTTGTGAACCATGTATAGTTCATGCTGCCATTATAGGTCTGCAGTCTATCGTAAGTTGGCACTTACTGTAAACAAACTAAGATACAACTCCCTTTGTTTAATTGGTTTAATCCAGGGGTGTCCAACCCACGGCCCGCATGCGGCCCAAGGCAAGTTCCAATGCAGCCCAATAAACATGTAAACAAAACCAACAAATGTTTAAATTCTTTTATTATTTATTTATTTCAACGGCATAAACTCAAAAAATAAGTTTCACAAAGCCATAAACCTTTATTTATATTTTATTTTTGAGTGGAAAGGAAATATTTTCAAATACTTGGAGATGTGTGAATTAAGAAAGATTATTAAATAAACCTCAAGTTGTGACTCAAAGGATTATAGACCCAAATTTGGGGAAAGGACAGAAAGAGAGAAAGGACAGAAAAGAGAGAAAGGACAAAAGATAAAAAGTAGTGAGAAAGGTTAAATAGATCTTCTGTTATGCAAATATTGACCCTTAATTCTCCAACCTTTCTCACTTCTTTACCTTTTGTTCTTTCTCTCCTTTCCCCGCATTTTGGTCTATAATCCTTTGAATCCCAACTCCAGCTTTATTTAGTATTCATTCCAGCATTGCAAGATTTGGCTACTTTGTGCCAAATTTGGCTACTTTTTTTGTTTGCCGTAAAAAATATAATTTGGTGCTTTGGCTACTTTTTCGGCTACATATTATTTGTAAATATATTAGTCAAATAAAAATGCACTTTAAAATGGTGTTTCATCGCTTTTTATTAATTAAAGACCCAAATTAAACAAATATTTGTTTTTTTCAAATAAATTTTCGTTTGTCTCTTTTATAATAAATGAATTTATCTATTTCTAAGTAAACGTTGAAAGTGTCTGTAGAAGTAATTTTTTAAAATATTCTTTTTCGTGATAAAGTTCTAATATTTATTATTATAATCTAGACATATTAATCCTTAAATATACTTGTATATTGGGCCATAAGTATATATAGTTGTGGCCCAAAACTCCTTGACTTNTAAATGAATTTATCTATTTCTAAGTAAAAATTGAAAGTGTCTGTAGAAGTAATTTTTTAAAATATCCTTTCTCATGATAAAGTTCTAATACTTATTATTATAATCTAGACATGTTAATCCTTAAATATACTTGTATATTGGGCCATAAGTATATATAGTGGTGGCCCAAAACTCCTTGACCTCTTTCAATGCGGCCCAGAGAAACAAAAAGGTTGGACACCCCTGGTTTAATCCTATGTCCATCAATTAAAAACCGCATTCCAACTCATTTGTTTGCAGAAAATAGTTCCTCGTTATTTATAAAATCATTAATGAAATACAGGTCACTTAGCAATGATTATAAATGTAGTTATTTAATATTTGTTAAATTGTTATTGTTAATGAATATTACATTCTGAATCATTAAAAATAAACTTTTTCCAGTCATGCACATTATAATGTTTTGGTTTTGTTTTCCATTCATCATGTATTAAGGCAAATATGGTTGTTTGACTTAATACGTGCATTTCATTTATAATTAAACAAAATAAAATTAGAATTGTATTAATAAATCTAATTTTCTTTATTTTGATCTTTGAAGTCACACCTCGTCCTATATACGAGATTGTCTTATACCCGAGTAAATATAGTATATGATATATCACTTTTAGGCCTCTTTTTATACCTTAATGAATTTAACCATATATAAGAACATTTTTTATAATGTTTATTGCACAGATAATACACATACAATAGCTTTAAAAATAAAAATATACATTATTGTACTTCTATTTTAATATGAATCATATTGAAGTTAAATGATAAAAAGCAATGAAAAAACAAATAATTTTGTAATATATATATTACAAAATTATTTGTTGTTTCATTGCTTTTTATCATTTAACTTCAATATGATTTTCTACTTATCTTACACTGTAATTCATAAAAGGTTTAAAACAATATATATATATATAGTTTTAAACCTTTTATGAATTACAGTATAAGATAAGTAGCATATTCACTTACAGGTTTGTCTTGGATAGTGAAGAATGTCAGTTAATTATGGGGTTCTAATGTATGTATATATATATATATATATTGAAAAAGATTCACGGCTACACCTATTTGAAATTTAATAAGGATTTCTTACAATAGCATCTATATTTGCATATTGCATGGTAAGCGAAGGTTGCGGATTCAAGCCCCATCCCAGGCCAGTTCTTTCCCTCCATATGATTCTAAATTATTTAAATTATAATTATTATCTTAGATAAGATATGGTGCCGAATGTCTATCTCTAGTAGCAAATTACTTAGTATTAATTATTAAAAATAACAGATTTGTAGCCTGAGTATTTAAGGCAATCGTTTGGCTATACATCTATATTTCTTTGTGCACATAATTTTATTATCCAATATGAACTTCAGTCAAAAACTATCCAAATTGTGGACACTTAATGAGTGAAAGGTCACAAAATTGGTTTCTCGGATTAAAGAAATACATAAAATTAACCTGGTGGTCATATGAAATTTTCTTGATGATTTTATTTCAGAATCCTGATTGATCTATGAACAAAAAGTGAGCTTGGTATAGGAATAGCATATTTTGTACTATATTTGTTCAATTTTCAGAATTCAAATATAATTTACAATTCGATCTTCTCTGAATGTTTATAAAATTAATTAAGTATATTCTAATTATTAAAATATTTAGTAGTTGGTAACATCACTTACTTCTATACCATATATTTCAAATTCATTAAATTCTAGTTTAATTAAAATCCAACAAACAGATTTAGTTCTGTAATATATTCTAAAATAAACTATCTAATAAAAAAAAAGTTTCAAAACTTTTGTAAATCAATAGAAATACATACTTATTACATCTATATTGTTAAGTTTTACAAGAAGCTTAGAAAATTTCCTTTCCATTACCATATTTGCCCCAATTTCAAACTACAGAATGTAAAAATATCTCACAAAAATATTTAGATGTGAAGCTTTACCTTTGAAACTCTAGTTTGAAGTTTATTCCAAACAATTCTGATATTTTTTCAATTTCAAATCACTCACTTTTATTCACAAGACATAACACATAACAAAACTCACATAAAGCACAAAATTATATATAAATTTCTTAATTGAAATTGATAAAGAAACAAAAAATATTACCTGTTCAATCTCCTTTTGAATCATGTCAGGTTTTAACTTGCATTTCAAAAAGTTATCATTAGTTAATATTAAATATTAAAAAAAAAATAGTTCAATATAATATCAAACATGTTTCCTACAAAAAAAAAATGTTCGACTGTTATATGCAAACCCAAAAATTTTGTGCTTTGTTATAAAATGTTTTCAGTGGGAAACAATGTATGATAACAGAAATTAGTGAACTATCTTTTAAATTAAAAAACCCTATCAATCTTTCAACTGTTACTAAGCAACATAAATCAACATGCTAAGCTTTTTATACACTATTTAAAATATTAAATGCTTTAATTATGCTTGCGTACTTCCTTCATATTTGCAGGTGCTAATCGTCTGGCGTGCATGGAAACTCCACAGTCCCACATGACTAAATCAGGACTCTCTCTTCCATTCGAATCCTAGCATGTAAATAACTAGGAGTGTACTGAGCACGAGAACATGACTGAAGAATTTCCATTTAAAAATATTTTTTTTTTGATAAAATAAAAATATTTTACATACATTACTTACATTTTCTTGCATATTGTTAAATTCAAACCAATTTTATTTATTATTATTTAAATTTTTACAATTTTTAATATTCAGCACTTCCTTGTTACAGCTTAACGAGGTTAGTTTGTATAATTAATTTATATCTATCTATCCATTTTCCCTAAATATTATTTGAAATTCTCTATTATATTAAATATAATTTTCTGAATTTATAATTTTTTTTTTCAAATCTTTGTTATTATTATAAAATAAATCTTATGTAATAATGATACAATTATAATGAATAAATAAATAAATTTAATCTATACTATAAAAGTTATAAACAGTAAAAAATATATTTTTATGTTAGAAATTTTAATAACGAGTCATGTTTAAAATATGTCTAATCTTATTTTGCTTATTTATAATTTTATAAAATTTTATTAATGAATTATTTATGATAATGACTCATTTTATAAATTATTTTAGATGTTTTTTTAATATAAATTTCACTAAGTTAACTACCTTTTTAGTTTAAATAAATGTGATACAATTTTATAAATTTCTAAAAATAAAAAATAAAAATTCTGATAATGAATCCCATAATTCTCTTTTATAACTTATTATGAGTCATTCTAAGTATACTCTTGAATATTTATAAAACTCTTGTAATAATATGGGAGACGAATCATCTTGATGGAAAGTTAATAAATCTTTTCAAAACTCTTTTAAATATTATATTTATAAGATAAAAATGTATCCTTGCCGCTTCTTGTTCTTTGCCAAATACTATATTGAAGCTCTTAAATATCCTTCGGTTAAAGAATATTTTGGCAAAGAATCAAATGTTAAGGAATAAATACACAATATTTTCATTGTAAGTGCCAATAACATTATTTCTGTCAAATTTACCCAATATTTTAACATCAGTTGAAAAATAAAATCTAAGCAAAAGAAATTGGTAAATAAGACGTACATATAAACAAATTTAAATTTAAGAATGTATCCTATTAAATTGAAGAAGCTTGAAAATTGAAGACATTATCAAATCTGTGCAATCAAGACTGAAAATTTCACAAACAGAAAAAGATAATAGTTTATCATAAGAAATAGCCTGTCTGATATTTTAAAAACAGCAGTTCTTCAAAGTGTCTAAATTTATAGATGTACTGTATCTTTTCACATATGCAATCTTATAACTAGAATGTTTGTAGCATTTGATTAAAAAAAATATGAAAAAAATTTCAAAACAAAGAAACAAACTCGTGGAAAAGGATAAAAACTTATTACTAAATTTAAAAATCTGAATTTTTGTAAAATGTTTATACTTAAAATGTTGAAAATAGATTTTTAAAAATTCCATTATTTTTAAATTATTAAATATTTTATCATAATGTATAAATCATTCAATAGAAATAAACAATTTTAGAAACTGCCACTCTTAGAAATGATCATTTTTGACATACATTTTCAATAGAAAGTACTTTCTGTATTGTATTACATGACAAAATGTCCATTATTTGTAATCACAACTTTGAATTATCTTCATATTATGATATCCCTGAATAATTTACTTTTAACTATTCATCAATTATAAAATTATTTTAACTATGACAATCAGTTATGTCATGCCTTATACAAGTAATTATTATCATTAGAACAAACATAAATATATATATATATATATTTTTTATATCTGTAAAAAATGCTTACTTTCAGGTAGCAAACTGTTTAAATTTTTTATGAGGGAATGTTTTCATTCTGTTTTAGGACAGTTTCAGCTTCTTAACTTACACAAGTCATTGTTCTAACTGAATTCAAACGTTTTTAATGTATTGAACAATATTTTGAAACAATACATTCTCAAACTTTATATAATTTTTGACAGAATCCTTCAAATATAACAAACAAAAATTAATTCTGAAAAAATAAACCCACAGATTCAATTAACCCCACAAGCTTGAATAAACTCACTTTCCAAATGGATTTTAAAAAAGATATAAAATGGACCTATACAAGTGCAACAGTATACTTCAAATCAGATTATTTATTGAATTTGAAGTTTTGATTCATTTGATTAAGTTTGTTCTTTGCATAGAAAACTTGGAAAATATTCAATTCTAAGCAATAATATTTGTAGTATGTTTATATTTCATTTTCAGATTATATTTAGAATATCATAAGGCTCTTAAATAACTGATAGTTTAATGTTTAAGATCAATGGAAACATTAATACTAAAGTGACAATGCAAAGTAGCTCTACTGAAATATTTATATATTGTAACTTTACAAAGAAGCTGCAAGAACATTGTTTACCATTCTTTCAAAAAGTTCTATTTAGTCTTGAAAAGAATGCTAAATTTTAACTTAAATTATGGACTTTCCTATTGATAAAATTCAGTTATGTTTACATTTAATTACAAATAATACAATCAAAATTTTCTTCCTGTATATGAATTTAAAGTCAGAATCTTAAGCTCTATGAATCTTTACATTAAAATTATTTCAAAAAAATTTCATAAAATTTGAAATAAGCAAAATAACTGTGCATTTTGAATGAAATATCTGTTTAGCAAAACTTTTTAACCTGTCGCCTAATAAAGAAAATTGCATAGTTATAAATTTTATCTAATTTAACATAATTATTTGCCTACATAAAAAGAATATATGACAAAAAATTTTTCAATTTTTATAAATAACAAAAAGCATATAATGAGATTTAATTTTTTAAAAATTTGAGAATGAGTTTATGAAATTATTTAGCAAATTATTTTGTCCAAAATTTTGCAATATAAAATTTGTCAACAAATTTTATGATAGATGTCAAAGTTATATACAATAAACAAACATCTTCATTCAAATAAATTTCATAAATTATTATATAAGAATATGATAAAAGTAATAATATAAATAAAAAAAATTTAGTTTTGAATATAGAAGCTGCTTAGCATTTAAAAAAAAATATACATCTATTGGATTTTTAAATTAGAATATGTGGCAATTACAAAGAAATGTTCTACGTCTAAAAATTAAATTTATTACATAAATTAATGTTTTTATTTATTTATTTAGTATTTACTAATTTCAAACCACATATCACAATTAAAGGAAGTTTGAATTAATTTTATATTCTGTCAATCTGAAATATCATTTTTTTAGAAATACAAGATGTCTAAAAGCAATTATGCACTGCCATTTATAAATTATTTATTCATTTAATATACACTTCAAAATATGTTGGAAATAAAGCTCCACCAGCTGCTAACATATGTGCTACAGATAGAAATATATTGCAAACTGATGAAGTTCTATCTTTCTCAACATGATTTGTAGTGTATAATAAATATATAAAGGAGCAAATAAAGAATTATAAAATTTAGTACATCATTACTTTTAGGAAATTACATCAGGAATTATTAAATTTGGCAATGTATGACTTATATATTCATGCA
Organism: Centruroides sculpturatus; assembly: GCF_000671375.1. Taxonomy (NCBI): domain Eukaryota; kingdom Metazoa; phylum Arthropoda; class Arachnida; order Scorpiones; family Buthidae; genus Centruroides; species Centruroides sculpturatus. The sequence goes on from NW_019384398.1 coordinate 828,820, forward strand.
AGTAAATGTAATGTTCCAATAAAACATATAATAAAATATTAAATAGCAGAATATTAAATTAAAAAAATATTCAATATAAAATAAAACTGAAATATTTTAAAAATTAAATTAAATACAACATTTTAATAAATTATCTAAAATAAATTATTTTACATTATTTTAAAGTATATTTTAATCTTGAAATTTCTAAATCTTAGTTAAAATTATCAAATTGCTGATCTAAAAAAATTATTAAATATTTAATTTATTGTAAAATTGCAATTATAACTAAATTTTCAGTATAAAAGCAAATGACATTTCAATTTTATAAATTTCAAATATTTTTGAATAGATTAATATGAAAATATTCCCATAATAAATTTAAGTACGTTTGCATGGCCCTCCATCGTCCTGGCTTTCCTCAAACGATTTTTGCTGATATCTAAATCTAATCGTTTATTTTCTAATATCTTCCGTTCTTTCTGAAAAAGTTTAAAGTTTCATTTAATTAGATTTTTTATCTGTTCAATCTTTTAATCTGTCAAAATTACAAATATATTATTAATTGTTCTCAAATTATTCTTAGTTTATTAAATAAATATTTTTCACTATTCTGTATTATTAAAGGATTGAAGCATTTTTAACAAAAAGAATAACTAAAATGCAAATTCCAATATAAAACAATATTTTTGATGGCATAAGGATTTTTTTTGGAATGTTTGAAAAGAAAAGAATTATTTGAAAGGAGAGAACAATTTTGAACAACATGAAAACAAGAAGAAATGAATGAGATTTAAAAACAAAGGGAAAAAGGACATTTAATTGCGAAATTTCTACAACATTATTTTATATATTTATTTTTTATTGTTTTTATTTGATTAGTACTAAACTCTTTCTTGACATGTGAAAGTAAATAAATTTAATTCAGTAGTCTGAACAAAATTATCCTTCTGATGAACTAACAATATATCTGCCTCTGCATCAAGCATTTTTGTCTGGATCTTTAATTATTCTTATAAGTTTACATCAATGTTTAGTTCAGGGGTGGCCAAAACGTGGCGGATGCGCCCAACTTGGCGCATTGGACGACTGGACAAGTGGACAAGTGGCGCTTCAGTCAGTTCTGAGCAACATTGCCAGATTTGGCTTCTTTGCAATTATGAATATGTATTACATAGAAAATTAATTTTTTATAGTCTGTCTTGACAAATTTATTTGTTGCACAATTCGTTGCAATTAACTTTACAGATAAAATGAGTGTTCTCCACATAGTAAATTACAGTGTATGCATGTTTATTTTCGATCAGTTTACAGGTGTCTAAATGACAGTGCTAACGTCTGGACAGTCCGGGAATCGAATTGGACTACTAACTTCTTTTCCCGAGTAGTTCCTGCAACACCTGTTGACCTTTTTTTTTGTTATTCTTTTGCCTGTACAATACACGATACATTCATGTTCATGTACACCACTAATATCGTATAGAACTATTTTATACGGGTAACTACACTACAACTGCATTTTTCATTGCTTGTTCTGTGGCAAAACTGAATTTTCGTCTTATAAATTGAAATACCTAATTAAGGGGTTGGCGAAATTTTTCTCCGCCCCAGGCGGCTAACACCCACGGTACGACACTGCGCATCTGAACTCGTCTATCAAAAAAATGGCGCATGGTATGCAAGGGGTTGGCCACCCCTGGTTTAGTTATTTTATAAAAACATTTTTGACATTTAAAATATTAATATTTTGTCATTTGATAATTTCTTTTATTAATCATTCAATAGTAATTATATTTATTTTTAAAACTTGATGATATACAACTAAACTGTCTATTTAAATATTGAATGTATTTAAATTTCATTCAATTATATATACAATCTTCATAATATTGGCTAAATTTTTTTCAGTTTATCTAAATTTTTATTAATCGTTAAACTAAAGCTATATCTCTATTAATAAATCAAAAATAATTTCATTTAGTAACTAATATGTGATAAGTTCTGTAAAATTTTTAAAAGAATGTTTTTAGCAATTGTAACATCACTAAAGAAATTGTTAAATATGTTATGCTATAAGATTGGCATATCTTAATTTGCAGTAAAGAAAGGATGTTTTAAATAAATCTGCTTTTATACAAAAAGAAATCCATCAAAGAAATAGCAGTTAATTCAGTAGATATACACACAGTTGCTATTTATAACATTGAAAAAATGATTGCCTATAACACATTACGATTCATAGATTCATACTGAATTAATTTATTTCTTTGTATGCATTCAAATTATTTATAGATATCAATTACTTTGATTACTGTAAAGATCATGAACATTTCTGATATTACAAAATTCAATAACAACACAAATTTTAATGCCGGATACTAATGTTTAAAGTAGAGCAATAAATTTTAGACATATGTTTTCACAAGAAACACAATGCATATCAATGCTCTAATTAAATTTTAATTATTAACTTAAAAATAATAATTATAACAATTCATTTTCAATAAATAGGTGAGATTAATTCATTATGGATAACAGATAATTCATAAAATCTCCTATATTTCATAATAGATATTTTATAAAATCTCAAATATTTCCAATATGAAAAGCTTTCATTTCTTAAAAAGAAACTACATTCAGATACTTGTTTTTAGCCTCTCCTCAATTCTCTATCTTTACTGCAAATAAATTATTCTGGAAATTTTCCATACAAAACAAATAATTCCATAACATATAAATTTATAATTATTCATCATAAGCAAAGATATCTTTCTCGTGTTAAATACAACAAAATATCTTAGAGATCAAGTTATTAATATCACTTAATTTTTCTTAAAATTAATAGTGAAAATTTATATTGTATTGTATTTATATTTTCTGTATTTTTATTGCAAAATGTTAATTGATTTCTGCGACAATTTCAGATTAAGAACCAAAGAAAGATAAGGAAGGTTAAAAAATTAAAGCTATTTTCTTTCTTATAAAATCCATGCAAATTGTCTGAATTTTTTAATGGATTTATTTAATGGTTCCTCTACTGATTAAAAAATATATAAGATTATTGTATTTCATAAACTAAAATATTTATATTATTTGTATTTAGAATGCACTCTATAACAAACTTTAATTCCTATAAATTTTAAAATATAACAATCATACCATTATGGTTTTCATATCGCCATCTAAAAATCGATGAAGTGGTTGAACAAAGTTAGTTACAGCTGCACGGATAAATTCTTGTTCAGCTTGACCCAGCCGAAGTTGAGTTTGGCCAACCTTAATCAAGGCACTACCTAAAAAAATGTATTAAAATTTAATATTCACATGTAGTTTGTTTTAAAAAAATCTTTATTTAAAATGAAATTTATTGAAATTTTACTCTCACCATATGCTGTTCCAGGACCTAAATCATTGCCAGAATCTATCATATCTTGGCCTAACAGTTCAGAATTTGTAAGTCTATCTCTCTTTTTATCAAGTTTTTCAAAGAGATAATCTTCAGCACGTTTATCTAATTTTAAATACACAATACAATACAATTTCAGTAAAAGTTAGACTCTCACTTTTAATTACACAAGAACAAAATTACAATTACATTCATGTAAATTCATTTTGATTATTTCATCATTAAGGAAAGTAAATCATTAATCAAATGCTTAATTGACTTTAAATAGTGTTACAGCTTATTAGTTATCTTTGTGTTTATTTTTACAATTTAATGAAAGTTTTATATTCATTAAATTGTACGTTATTTACCTTGCTATACAAATGTAGGAATGATACTTGAAGCATATTCCAATTTAACTAACTAGGTATATTTATATATTAGATTTTAATTTGAAAAATAAAATAAATAAAAATAAATAAAAAATAAAATTATTTTTAAAATGGTATGTATTATAAAAGAACACACTCTTAATCTAATTTTCTGGTACAGGATTAGAATACGATATTAACATCCTATTACATGTATTAATTTCATACACATAACAATTTCTAAATATTTCTACTAAAATTTAAATTAATAGACAACTATAGTAAATATATTTCATAATTAAATGGAATCTTACTTGGATTAGGCTGAAGAACTGCTTCTGTCCGAGATGCAATTCTCTCAGTCCATTGTTTAGTCCTATCTGAACGCTGAGCCAAGCCCTCAAAATGGGCATCAAGTTCTGTTTTTTCACATGTTCCAAGTTTCTCTTCTGTATACTAAAAAATCAAAATGTAACAGCATATTTTAATGAATTAATTTATAAGAATATAAATTCAGAAGCTATTTTAACTAGCATTAACATAGAAACAGCAAGTGATATTCCAAACTGTTGATAATGTTCATCAATTTTTAATTCAATATACAAAATTCATTTTACAATATAATAGCTATATATAGTATTATAAGTCTTTTTGAAAAATTTTAGTATCTGTCAAAGACACTGAATATCATTGAAACAATCAGTGATAACATAGACTGATGGATAATATTAGATGATCTTGAATAATTATCATTAATGATTGCATATTAAGTACAGTTTTAAGATTGGTTTCAGTTCCGTATATATTATAATTCAGAATAATCAGAATTTCTAGAAAAGGTATATACAATAGATAGCAAACATACAATAAAGGGTATAATAATCAACATATAACAACTTTCAGGCCATTACTGAGTCATAAAATATTGATATTGTCTCTCAAATGCTTGGTGAGGTACTAACATTCTACAAAACCTGATCTGCATCTATATCCACATCAAATTTTTAGACAATATTTGAAGATAAAATTATATTTTATAACATAAATGTAACAATGTCAGTTCATGTATAATAAAATAACTTCAAAATAAGTTTAATGCCTTTGCAAAAATTTATAAAAGTACAAATAATGAGCAATTATTTATTGTGACATTGTCACAATGCCAGGCTGCAATTTTTCGTCACAGTGCTCTCAATTTTATTAGTCTTGTCCCTGTACATCATGTGAAAAAAGGGGCAAGGCAAGACACTACTTTTAACATTGAAGTCATGATTGTCATCATCTAACTCCATTCATGAAAAATTTCTGAAATGAAATAACATAACTTCTGGTCCAAATTGCAAATTCATATGTAGTTGATCAAGCAGTGGCGTAGCGTGGGTGTCAGCCACCCAGGGTGGATAAAAATTTTGCCCCCCTTATTTAATTATCTCAATTTAAAAGACTAAAATTCAGTTTCGTCACAGAATAAGTAATGAAAAATTCCGTGCTCATTTCAATCGGTCCGAATTGTAGGTGCGACAAAAATATGAAATGAAATGGTTCAAATTTTTACAATATCTTATTATTATTATTTATTGTGAAATTTTGCTGCCCCTTAAAAGTGCTGCCCGGGGCAGGCCGCCCCTGCCACCCCACTATGCTACGCCACTGTAATCAAGTCCTCCTGCCCTATGCTTTCTATATCTGGTCTCAACTTTTATCTATCTAACTCCATTCTCAAGATTATGAAATATCAGATACTAGTGGGAATTTATAAGCTTGCATTTAATTGCATTTTTATAGTAAGAGTATCTAATTCATTATTATATATCTGAAAGTACCACAATAGAGAATAATTTCTAAAAGTATTATATTAAAAAAAAACCAAAATATAACTATGATATATTTTTTATATAAATGGAACAATACAACAATAATAATATCTAGAAGGCATTCTATAGTTAATTATGTATCTAATGTCATATTTTGAGAACAGATAAAACTGACAATTCACCTTTCTTTAAAAATAAGCAAGTTCAGACAAACAAAAATAAATTAAAACAGATTACTATTTAATTTTTCTACACTAAAATCTCTGCTAGCTGCTGCTTTTTATTCAAAAAAGAATTTTTATTCTGTTCAAACTTACTAATGTACAAAGAATTCTTTAGTAAAAAGTTAACAATGCTCATTTTTCTGTTCATTGAACTTTTTCAAGTTTTAACTTATTAGTAACCAAATATTCTGTTATGATGTTGCAAAGTTGCCTATTAATGTTGAAACTTTCCAACTTATATATTGGAAAGTTTCAACATTAATAGGCAACTTTGCAACATCATAACAGAATATTAATCAGAATATAAATCTGCTTCTTTTCCATACAGTTCAGATGTTATCCTATCCAAATTTCAATTTTTGACCTATGAATAATATTTCATAAATATAATGATTTATTAACAAAAGTAAAAAGGTGGAACCAATATACAATTCTGCATCCTATAAAAACTTTGTCTTTTCTAATATTTAAGTGGTAATATGGTATTTCTTTATAAAAAAAAAAAAAAAGGCATTGAATTAATGAACATATTTTAAAACAGGAAGGAATTAATACATTTATAGAAAAGGCATTCCAATTTTGGAATATCATTGATAACCTGACACAGACCTTGGTTAAGGTCAAAAATGTTCATCAGAAATTTTTTATATTAAAAAATTATTGTTACTGGAAGTTAAAGGTTTAGTTAAATGTTTTTATTAATTTGTTCCAGTAACGAGAAGAAGGTAATTTTATTCAGGGAATTAAATTGTAGAGAAATCATACATGGCTTTAATACAACTACCGTATACATTTTATTTAATTTCATTAAAATATAGTTTTTAAACTCAAATAAATTCAATAAATATATATTTATCTATTTACTTGAAACACATTTTCAATTTTGTAAATTTGATGAATCATTGAATCATATACTGTATACAATTTCAAATAAATTGGAAACTATCCATGCAAGTTATTATTCTCATTAGTAATCTTTACTAAAGCATTCTTTCTAAAATACTTTGAATTTATTATGCAATTCTAATGTCAAACCTATATTTCAGTATAATATTTTGCTATTCTATTGCTATATCTTTTAAGATAATTATAAGATTAAGTGGTAGAAGTTTTCTCTTGGAAGAAGCATAATTCTATATTATATGCAAAACTTAAAATATTGCCTAGTAAATATTTTTAACTTACAATTTAAAACACAGGTAAATATAAATAAATTTTAAGATTTTAACTGTAAATTACATTTTTTTATTTTTTAAAAAACTAGGAGTTTAATTATAATTAAAACTGCTATAAATCATTAAAATAATTTTACATGAAGACACTGACTCATTATGTAAAGGATAGCTAAACTAATTAATAATTTTTTCTTATAAAATTATAATTTAATTTTAGATAATTGTCTCAATTAATAAAAAGAGTAATATTTTCTTAATGTATTCATAATGATTATTAATAAATAATTATCTCTTTCAGTTTAAAATTTCTCTTCAAACTTCTTTATTAGAATAAAAATGCTCATTAAAATTCTGTTGCAAATATTTATAAGTTGAATAAATAATCTTAAAGACTAAAATTTCAGACAAACTTTAAACAGAAATTTTTAAAGTTTACAATAGGTATAATTTGAATCTATTATCATTACAAATCATTATTATGTTAATTAGTATATAATTAATAATAATATATTCATTAATTACTCCTAATTAATGAACTTGTATTCAATTGGATATTTATGAATATAATTCCATTCTTAAAATCTACAAGAAAAAAAGTCAATATGATAATTTCTCCCTTCTGATTTTCAGTCAAAAAGTCATATATAAATAATTTCAAAGCATTTCTTGGCTTCATTCTCATAAATTGAAAAGTTCAATTTAAAATTCTAAATTTTGTATCTGACTATATTCAGCTTTAATTTGAATTGCTGTAAAAATTTAAATTTTGGTAAGATAGTTTACAAAAGTAATCAAAATTCTAATTTTCTAACAGTACTTTAACACTGCTATTAGAAATTTAGATATACAGATTATATAGAGCTTACAGAGATTTTTAAAACATTTTAATTTGAAATAGTAAAATTTTTACTTATAAATACAGTCGACCCCCCTATAACACTGTTGATTATTCCGTTTTATATGAATTCCATGTTGTACGAGTCACTTAGATTTTACAAATACGTGTGACGGGCTGTGAACGGCATACGTATTTGTAAAATCTAAGTGGCTCGTACAACACAGAATTCATATAAAATGGAATAATCAACAGTGTTATAGGGGGGGTTGACTGTAATTTAGGTATCTCAGTTTGCATTATTTTTTCAAGACAATACTTATGATTGAAAAATAATTTGATTATCTTAAATTGTATTTTAAGAATTTAGGTAAACAATTTGTAAATTTTTAATAAATAACTTCAAAACATTTTTTTTGAGTTTATTTTAAAAATTATTTAAAATATAATTAAACTTTTAATTATTATTTAAATTAATAAGACGAATATGTGAAGATATTTTAGTATTCTTCTATGTATGTTTTTTTAAAAGTGGATAATACCATCTGCCATTTTTAAATGAAACAATGTATAATTTTTAATTATTGGGCTTATTGCCAGTAAATGTTTGACTGTATTTGCATAATTTTACAGATGTGTAGACTAATAAAAGGTTGTGTCTATGTGAAGATGTTTTAGTGTTCTTCTGCATATATTTTTTAAAATTAAATTTAAAAATATTTTCATTTTTATATGAAAAATAAACAAAACTTTCTGAAATAAAATATAACATTATTATTTTGCAATTTAATAAATATTAACTAAATATTGTTATTTTATTCACTGACTCAGTTCCATTACTTTCATCTTATCTTTTCTTTAAAAAATAAATTAAAGTTTTATATGATTATCTTTCAACAAAAGATAAACATATGGAGTTTTAATTTATTAAAAATTTTTGAATTATATAAACAATTAATTATGTGATCATAGTTTTACATTTTTATGTATTCACATCTATGAAAATATAGTCTTACTGTAGTATTATATTAGTTATTTTACATAATACTGATCAAAAGATATTTTTCACTAAAGACAAATCAGATAAATAAGATCTATAAATCTTATAATATAATCAAGATGGGTTGATGATAATGATAATATGCGCAGAGCCTAAATGGTTAGGAGTTGAACGTTGAAATTTGGTACACAGAATACTTCATGAGAATGCACACTAAGAAAGAATTTTTGAAAATTCCCCTACCCCAATGAGGGAGAGGGAGGATGCCCTGAAGAACTTAGCTTCTACTATACTATTTTAGATGTGGTTTTTTGCATTTTTGTGGGAAAATCAAATATATTTTTAGACCCATCTAAAAATTCTCTAGTTAGTCTCAGAAGAGGGAAAACCTAATTCTTGTAGGTAAGATCAGCTATAATCTAATAAGCTTAATCTTTGCTATTGTTACTTTTTGTCAGAGCAACGCTGAGCTCATCTGTTAGTATTTTATAATTGATTTATTTAATTTATCTTTCATCATAGCTAAAATACTATTAAAATAACAGTAAACTAAAAACTTATTTTAATTTTTTAACTACTACTAAAGCAAAAGTTTTCATCTGACAATAGAGTTAAAATAATACAATGCTTTGTTTTTAAAAGTCTGTAAGTCATTTGATTCTATCATCACAACTCACAAGAAAATAAAAAGTATCGGTAGAATAAGCTATTCAGCTTCCTATTAAAATGTAAATTAAGTAAAATCCAAGGAGAGTTTCTAGCTAAACTTCAATTTAACAGAAAGTTTAGTATCCTGAAAGGTAAAGTTAGTATTGTCAATAGCATACTTTTTCTTGCATTTATAGATAACAGCAGAAAGTAATATTAAAACTTTAAAGTGATTTTGCATATAAATTATTATATACAATTCATTTAAAAAACAGATTATAAAAAGTTTCAACTATTCTTGATGATTTTTACATTTAAAATCTACTCGACAAAGAGATTTTCTTACTGTTCAATTCAATTTTTTTATTTAAAAGCTTTAATATATAAAAACAAATTAAATAATATATCAGTCCCTAATTTAATCTTTTCATCAAAACCACATATATAAAAGTAAAATATTTCATAAAACATAATCAACCACATTTATTTCTCCAATATTCTTAGCATGTACAGTTCTCTACACACCTTAAACATTGTATAGTTTTCTAAAAAAAAAAAAGTGTGTGTTGAACCTTAAAATCCATATTATGTAAATGTAGTCTATGAAGTTTCCAACCCTACGTAGTACAAAACTAATAGTAATCCAAATTAAATCCATGATTCAGGCTAATGATAAAATCAGAACAGTCCAATCAGATTGTTAATATTGTTGAAAGCGAAGACATTACTCTTAAATATAATCAAACTTGGATTTAAAATTCTGATTGCATTTAGAAATCCAAATTATTATAATTATTTCTCTTTATTTAATCACATTAAGCATTTACTTGGAAAATTATGTCAATATTTTAAATTTACTATACATGTGAAGAGCTTTATTTCAATAAATTTTTTAAATCTCACTTTCAAATCATTTGTAGCATATTATTATTATTGTAATTTCATATGGATATTCTACACCTGCTTTCAAATTGACTTTTAAACACAGATAGTGTTCAAGTTATCTATAAAAAAATTACAGTAATAACTTAATTCATATTAAAATATAGCTAAATTGAAAATATTTCACATTAATTGAAGCATATTATTTTAATGAAAAGTTACCATATTCTATACAAATAATATGATCTTAATACATGATAATTGCTTGTTTTTGTTTTTTGAATACAGTACTGCTTTACTCATAAGAGCATGTTCTTACATATGCCAACTTTTAAGACCACTGTATTGCTGTGTCAATGTAAATTAAATGTAAATGCACTATTGTACTATTCAATAACAACTCTGAGGTAACTATTATTAAAAAATAAAAAAGCCACAATAGAAAATATTTCTGACAATATATAAGTTTTTTAGGTGTTATGTGGAGTATATAATGATGAACTTGTCCCATCTGTAACAGCATGCACAGAAATACAGTATATCTATTTTAACTTTAAAACTATATTTAAATGCCATTAATTAACTAAACACACTCAAGAAAACCTTTAAATATGCAGCCGTATTTATTAAATTCTAACGTTTTCGGTCATATTCAATGACCTTTCTCAAGAGAGAAATGAAAAAATCGAACTCCGAACTTGAATTAACGATACAAGCAATTAACGATACAAGAGAAAAACGCTTGTATCGTTAATTCAAGTTCGGAGTTCGATTTTTTCGTTTTTCTCTTGAGAAAGGTCATTGAATATGACCGAAAACGTTAGAATTTAATAAATACGGCTGCATATTTAAAGGTTTTCTTGAGTGTGTTTAGTTAATTAATGGCATTTAAATATAGTTTTAAAGTTAAAATAGATATACTGTATTTCTGTGCATGCTGTTACAGATGGGACAAGTTCATCATTATATACTCCACATAACACCTAAAAAACTTATATATTGTCAGAAATATTTTCTATTGTGGCTTTTTTATTTTTTAATAATAGTTACCTCAGAGTTGTTATTGAATAGTACAATAGTGCATTTACATTTAATTTACATTGACACAGCAATACAGTGGTCTTAAAAGTTGGCATATGTAAGAACATGCTCTTATGAGTAAAGCAGTACTGTATTCAAAAAACAAAAACAAGCAATTATCATGTATTAAGATCATATTATTTGTATAGAATATGGTAACTTTTCATTAAAATAATATGCTTCAATTAATGTGAAATATTTTCAATTTAGCTATATTTTAATATGAATTAAGTTATTACTGTAATTTTTTTATAGATAACTTGAACACTATCTGTGTTTAAAAGTCAATTTGAAAGCAGGTGTAGAATATCCATATGAAATTACAATAATAATAATATGCTACAAATGATTTGAAAGTGAGATTTAAAAAATTTATTGAAATAAAGCTCTTCACATGTATAGTAAATTTAAAATATTGACATAATTTTCCAAGTAAATGCTTAATGTGATTAAATAAAGAGAAATAATTATAATAATTTGGATTTCTAAATGCAATCAGAATTTTAAATCCAAGTTTGATTATATTTAAGAGNGCAGTTTTTTCGTTTTTGCAGGAAATCGAACATATTTTTAGACCCATCTAAAAATTCTCTAAGGGGACCCAATTCTTGCATTCTGTGAAAACGGGTAAGGTTGACTGTAACGTAATAATCTTTATCTTAGTTATCGTTACTTTTGCCCGAGCAACGCCGGGCCCACCTGCTAGTAAATATATAACTCCAACAGGTACACCGGGTGATATAATAACTGCTAGTTCACTTAATTTTTTTTTTCAATAAAATAAATTAGTTTTGTTAATTTTAAGTTAAGCAAATATTTTTATCTTCAGTTTTTCTCTTCATTAAAACTGTATAGTTAAACTCAGGTTTTATATTACTGTTATTGAATTTAATAAAAATTTTAAATTAAGAATAGTTACTAGATTATGTATTTAAGCCATATACAATATTTTCAGCTTTCCAGATTAAAGGAACATAGCAATCTTAAAATGTAGATATAATTGTAGCAAGACTAAAATATTAGATTATCAGTAACAATAATGAAAAATTTATACATACAATTTACATTAGATTGTACTGCAACAAATTGGACTAAATTTTTTAAACCATAATCATATTTCTCACCTAAATAAATATAACTCTACATACAGGTAACCCCCGTATAACATGGCACTTCTTTAGCACGGATTCACTCTAACATGGTTTGAGAATTGGTACCACCCCCATATAACACGGTACTGTTATAGCACGGTTTCACTCTGACACGGTTTGAGAATTGGGTAAAACCCTCCTACAATACGAAATGTAATAAATTTTTACATACTTAAGTACTAATAGTTCACGAAAATTATTATTTTTGTGAACTATTAGTACTTAAGTATGTAAATTTTCTTTTCTCGCCTTCTGTCCATACACATGGTCCTTCTAGAACACGGTTTCCCAACCTATGGGTAGCAACCCAGAAGGGGGTCGCGACAGGCTTGTGTGGGGTCGCCAATTTATACAGTAAACTAAAAAAAATATTCACTATAATGCAATTTTTATTTTTAATGGTGTCTTGACGTTTGAATAATTTCATATATTTTTAAAAAATTAAAATAAGTGTAATCTAGGTACGCTATTCTGTCACAGTTGGTTGAAACATGTGTTGGGAGTTTGAGAGGAATAAATTAAATGTTGAGAATGACATGAGGTTGGCGTTAACAAAAACACACCCGCAAAGTTTGAGGCTGGTTAATAGCATGCAAATTTCAACCATGGGATTAAATTATTAAACATAATTTAAAATAAAATTATACTAAAGAACTAATTTCGTTGTTTTTTTAATTACCTTATTAAAAATGCCTTTCTCAATTGTATCGGGGTCGCGGGACAATTGGCTTTTATAAAAAGGGGTCGCCAGCCGAAAAACATTGGAAACCGTTGTTCTAGAAACTTGTTTCAATGTTGCCAGACCTCAACGCTTCTGCTTCTGATGTTGCCAGATGTTTTCCTCTTATTTTATACTTGCTTTATTCTTCATAAGTGCTTAGCACCATATGAGGAAATTTATAAAGATCTTTTAACTAGAAGCAAGCAATCTAAAATTTCATACATTTTGCAAAAGGTAAGCATGGATCTGAAGATAATGCAGAAAAATGCTCAGAGGATAAGGATAACTTCCTGTTTTCTTTTTGGCAAGTTATCCTCGGTTAATAGTGCTTTTAGTGATAACGAAGAAAACATTATTTAATTTATATTAATATGTATCACTTAAATATCTTTATTAAAATTTTCTTATCTTAATTATGAAAATATAATAGCATGTTTTTTTAACTTTTGGAACCTAACCCTCCTTTTTGTACTAGTTCTTTGTTTCGCATAACACGGCAATTTTTTGGAACATAATTACCGTGTTATACGGGGGTTACTTGTACATAGGAATATATTTGTTCATGAGTTTGTGAATTCTAACATATGCTTATTGCTAATTTTTTGATATTTTAACAAAGTAATATTAGTAATACACTACACACTAAACATGGAGTGTCTATGAGGGCTGTTCAAAAAGTATTGGACCTTTGGTCGACAAAAATACATTTATTGATTTTGAGGTACAAAACCCTAATCCCCTTCAAAGTAGTCTCCTTGGTAGTGTATACACTTCTCCCAGCGTTCCTGCCATTGCTGGAAACACTGCTGGAATGCATCTTTTGGAATGGCCATCAGCCAATCCGTCACATTCCGCACAATGTCTTCTCTCGACTAAAATCGGGTTCCTTTTAGCAGCACTTTCAGCTTGGGAAATAGCCAAAAGTCACACAGAGCCATGTGGTGAGAGTACAGAGCGTGATGAACCACAGAAGTGCTGTGTTTGGCGACGAAAGCCCAAATCAGATGTGCAGAATGGGCGGATGCATTATCACGATGGAGCTGCCAAGTTTTGATCGACCACAGATCCGGTCGTTTGCGTCGCACAGCATCGGAAAGACGACGAAGGACCTCCTGGTAGTACTCCTTTGCGATGGTTTGGCCTTGTGGTGCATACTCACGATACACCACCCCACGAGAGTCGAAAAAACTGTCAACAACACCTTGACATTTCTGCGGACCTGCCATGCTTTTTTTGGCCTCGAGGATCATCCCCGAAAGCCTGCTGAATCTTGTGAATGGTTTACGCTTGGGTATCGCCAAGGTTTTTGGCAAAATTTGATGTAATATCGCTGCTCACGTTGTTCAGTCATTTTCCAACTTAGTGGAATCCGACGAGAGCTCACTACATGTCCTCACTCATAGGCCGACCGCCAACAACTGACGCTTCCTGCAGGTGGGAAAAAATTCAGGGCTGTGCATGACTGTTCCCTCCACAACTCCACCGAAAGAGGCCTCCCGCGCATCATTGGTTTACGTGGAAAAAATAAAAGTCCGATACATTTTGAACAGACCTCGTATAATTAAAGTATAGCACTTCAGATCCATCTGGAGACAAAACTGTGAGAGATAGATGGATAAAGTTTTGTAGGAACATTTATTTCAACATAGAGCTACAAAGATAGTTACAATTTTCACAGGAATCTATAACAGCACCAATATTGCGGCAGCATAAAGAAACTGTTCAACGTGTTTTCAGTGACTCTCAATCACACATTGCAATCAAGTTATCATATAATCAACAGCCCAATGCAGCATGTCAGGATTAATGCGACTCGCTTCCCTTTCAATTGGCCTCTTTAATTCTCATAAATCTGCAATTCTATTTGTATAAACCTTGCTTTTCAAATAGAACCATAATCAGAAGTCACAAGACGTGAAATCGGGTAAACAAGTAGGCCACTGCATTGAAAAAACTGACTACACTTTCATTACCAAATATATTAGAAAGTCATCTCTCACAATGACTGTAGTGTGAGGTATTGCACAGTCCTTCATAAACATGACATTACTCAAACATTCTTGCTGTTGTGATATTGATGCCATTATAGATCCCTATCAACAAACACCTTACTACTTTTGAAACTGTCCATAGTTTTCCCATGTTGAAATAAATGTGCATACAAAATTTTTATCAATCTATCTCTAACAGTTTTTCTCCAGAATGGTGTAAAGTGATATAATTATTTACATCTTATAATCATTTTTGAAAATGTTTGTTTTGGCTTCTCTATAAACCTGACTATTTTTAATTTCTTTCACAAAAGTTTTATTCACAAACTTAAAAAACTTAATTAGAAAATTTGCATAGTTTTTTAAAACAATTAATGTTTTACAAGATACATTATCACATTTATCCATAACATAAAAGAAAATTAAGTCAGAAATTCAGATTTTATAGGTATTTTGATTAATCAGGATACATAAAATGATTTGTATTTTCAAATTTTTAAAAAAGTTCAGAGATTCTAAACTCAATGCTCTATTATGAAATATATTTAAATAGATGAGTACATAGTAAGAATTTTATTTTATTTTTTAAGAAGTGAATTTAATGAGATAAATGTCAAAATGTATATATTCATACACCCATATACAAATTGTATATGAATCAATCAAATATAAATAAATAATTTAGACAATATGGCAAATATTTATGTCATTGTAAAATATAAACAAACAACACTTAATATATTTAAAATAAGTATTATGAATATTCAACAATGATTCATCTACAATTTTAATACTGTATTTGAATAATAATGTGCATTTAATGACAATAAAGCCACTTCCCACCTTATGCTGCAGAAAGAAAAGTGGTTAAAACTGTTGCAAATGCGACAGAAAACCCATCCAGTGACTTCTATCGGCACAGTTTGGGTTTTGTAAAACTTTTTCCAGAAATCTTTTAGTGCACAGTCAAGTCGTGACTGCAGAAAATAAATTCTAAAATTCAGAAAGCACTTGCTGTTGTCACTTACAAATTTCTACTGCAATGGAAAAGTTGAGACAAGGTGAAGTACAAACATTATTTCTGTTTCGGAATGATATGAAATATGTTCTGTCAATGTCATTGAGATATTTTCTGATGCAGATCCATGCAAATAGGAACAGCCTTAACATTTATAATTTTGAACTGTAATGTTCATAAATAGTAATCTTCCAATATTAAGATTTAATGAATCTGCACTACATTCTATGATTATAAAATTCAAAAATCTCTCTTAAAAATTCAAATTGTTTTTCATAGACGGTTCCTTTTAGCAGCACTTTCAGCTTGGGAAATAGCCAAAAGTCACACAGAGCCATGTGGTGAGAGTACAGAGCGTGATGAACCACAGAAGTGCTGTGTTTGGCGACGAAAGCCCAAATCAGATGTGCAGAATGGGCGGATGCATTATNTATTATCAAAAAAGTTAATTAATGATTAAGAGTTTAGTTCTAAATATATATATAGCTTGCAATCTACTGATAATTTTTATGATTAATTTATTGATATTAATTAATTTTGAAAAAAACATGGAAAAAAGTGATATAGAATAGGATTCAAACATGCAACTTTTATTTAATTTGATTCTAATCAAAATTTTCCTAACTGAAGCTTATATAATGATATTTGAAGATGAAAATTTAATAAATCCTGAAAGAATATATAGAAAATAATTCCATAATAAAAATTAATTTTGATAATTATCATTAAAGGAAAATATGATACTATGACAGCAGTTAAGAAAGTAGTAATGATACAATCATGATAACTGTAATCACTAAATAAATGAAAATTTATTTTATGAAATTAACAAATTATAATTTTATAATTTATTTCAGTATTTTGGTATACACAAATATTTAGAAAAAAATAACATACAAAAGACATAAAATGAATATAATAAAATCTGACAAATCTATCATTCAATATAGTAAGACTTAACAAAATTTGCTATTTTAATGAACAAGAACATGAACAGAATAACAGTATAAGGAATAATCATTTCTTATTATTCCTTATACTGTTATTCTGTGTTTCAAGCAAAGCTGTGGAATCAGAGAATTTGCTGGAGTCAGAAGTAAATTCATTGCTAGAGGAGTCAGAATCAGTAAAAATGGACCAATTCTGACTCCCGTAGCAACAAATCTGCTTCTGATTCCATTTTTTATTATATTATGTGCTCATTGGCGTAGCCAGCGTTTTGTTATGGGGGAGCCTAGTAGAGGCCAACCTGACACAAAATTGAATTATTTCAAATTACTGTATTGTTCATTAAAATGAAATTTCCCTAAGAATTGACAATAATTTAACACATGTAAAATATGAAGCTTTCTTTAATCATATGTTCTCGTAACATTAATATCAAACTCTAGCAATGTCTTAAACAAAATTTAACCAATCAATTATATCTTTTTACCATTCTTTAATATAGTTCACTGTCTTTAATCTAGATATAGACCAGGGGTGGCCAACAGTTTTTCCTTCAGGCTGGATTGGAAAGAAAACTTTTTTCACTGCCCGAACCAAAGGCAGCCCTAGCAAGATTTTCAGGTGATGCGAGATCTTATTGTTTAGTCTCTATGGAGTGACACCACTGTACATAGAGATTACAGATACACTTTTCACATTGGGCACAGAAAACTGTTGACCTTTTTTCTTTTTTAGGATCAGAATTTCTCAACTTTCCTATAACTTCACATTGTCAGGTTGTAATGAATTATTGCAGATCCATTCAAGTAATTATTTGAAGTTCAGTCCAATATGCAGAGATTAATTGCAGGCCGCGGTACATCACACCCAATTAAATTAGCTTCAACTTTTTATTTCTTTTTGCAAATCGGCTCAACACTTTTTCGGCTGTAATTTTCTGGGGAGGACACCAGGTTAATTGGGGGGGCGGCCCACCCATGCCCCTTCCTGGCTACACCCATGACTGTGCTGTATATTAAGCTCCCAGTCAGAGCTTTAATCTCCTGTCTTTCATTATAGGAATGCAAGATCTTATTTTATGATGATTCCCATATTTAAAAATCTTCCTTTGGCTATCACTAATTATTGTTGATTTTCTTTTCAGAAATTTATATTCAAATACGTTCTTTGTTAGTTAAAGTCTAAATTTTTATTATCAAAAGACTCATACAAAATTGCTAAGATAATTTCAATTAAATCTAATGTTTTTGAATACTGTATGCACAGATGGACAATATTTTGTGTCAATATGTGGTTGGAAATGATGATGATAGTGGTAATAATGAAAAACTGTGGAAAAAATAAGCACATTCAGTTTCAACAGAAATTTCTGCTGATTCACTTAAAAAATGTTTAAAAAATAGGCTGACGATTCACTTGGTAGTGATGAAATGCCATTCTGAATTAATAAAATAAATTTATATTTTAAATTATTATTTAGAGACAGGATTTGGAGTCAGGGGATTTAATAACTTCACAGCCCTGATTTCAAGGTAACCAAGTCACAATTCCTGTAATCAGGAGTTTCAGAAATAATGTTAAGTAAATGAGTGAGATACCTATACCAACTTATACTGATAATTGTCAAAATTTTTATAATAAAATTTTATACAAGCTCTAGAAGAGAGAATTTTGCTTAGCTATTGCTATGAATAATTCCAGATATATACGTATCTTATTTGAGAGTATCCATACGTGAAAAATTTAATATATATATATAAATTAAATATGTCAATATGTCAGGAAGCAATGATCAGAGGTCTCGGTAGCATAACTGGCATAGTAAAGGGGTGCTGTGGGTTAGCATCCCACTCTGGACTGATTCTTTCTTCCAGAATTTTTTAAATTATTTAATAAATATTAACTTAATTATAATTATTAAATTTTATAACAGATGATGCATAACATCTACCTCTAGTGCCAAATTATCTATTATTTAATTATTAATAGTATCAGTAATGTAGACCAATTTAATCCAGCAACTGTTTGGCTTTAAGATAATTTACATTAAAAAAAGTTTTTTCCAACAAATACATAAAAATATACTATATATCAGTAAATAAAAATAATTTAATAAATTATTATTATTGTTGTTTTGAGATTATTTTGATGATCCAAAACTTATTCACTTACTGCTTTGACATACATATTGAAGAAATCCAACTCCAATATTTAAACGATATACCTGTAAATATACTTGTAAATAATTGGAGCAATAATTACAGCTTTTAAACACCATTTTGCACAATTAATTATTCTAAATTATATAATCTTAAAAGTTATCACTGATGATAATAACATAATAGTTAATTTTTTTAAACTTTTAATTATCCACATCTTAATTTTTAGTTTCAAAACTTTTCTGATGAACTAATTAATGTTTAATAATAAGACTCAACATTTTTGAGAAATCCAATAAACAAATTTCAATTTATTTCTTTTTAACAAAAACTTTATCCTGAATTCAAGACAAAGTTTTTAATTTTAGTGTTTTAATTGAGTAAACCATTGTAAAAATTATTATGAAGAAAAAACCCAGGACTGAAGAAAGACTAAGAAAAGGTCCAAAATGTATTTCCAAACAAACAGGATGTGTATAAAGAGTTCATATTTCCTTGTTAAAAATAAATAAACTGAATTGTTAAGAATAAATAAATCATTCCCTGGATCAACCAAAATTATTAAATCTTATTATTGAACATTATATAATTAGTTCAATGGGAAATTTTTAATATAATAGTGTCAAATCACTCTAATAATTAAATAATTTAACAGATAATAATATAATAAAATTTGTCAATCATTCAAGTTTATTATTAGTTTGTGTTTTCTTTCCATTTTACAAACCTAAATTCAACTCTTCTTTATATAGACATTTTATAAATAATTTAATGTCATTGACTTTAAACACATTTAAAAAATTTTAAATGTAAATAATCAGTGCTTGATTTAAAGTTATTCAATTTCATATTTTATTATTATTATTATTATATAATTGAAAAAATCTTTACTGGAAATAGCTTAACATTAATGGATAAAAATTAAATATAATGAATACCATTGATTGTAGTTAAGGATAATGTTATAAGATTCCAACTAATTCCATGAAAATGTATAAGGAAAAAATTGGCCATTTACTTTTTTATGATTACTTTATGTTTCATTCGTGATTGATGACTATTTTAAATATCACAGAGAAAAATATTACAAATATCAATATATAAATAATAAATTATTGATAGTAACATGTTATTGAAATGTTTAATGTCAACCAGACATTTGTCAAACTGACATCTGAAATCATCAAATAAAAAAAAACTGAAATCCAAACAACAACAAACTGTACAGATCTTAAGACACAACATATGTGATGTAACAAAAATTAGATACTCTTTTATTCAGCACAAATATGAAATTTTATTAATGAATTATACAGTGTGTTCAGAAAGTCACTGTGCACTTATATATTTATTAACAGATATGTTTCAATATAGAATACAGGAGGTAAATATGAATGACAATTATAAACAATATTGAACGTGACCCCCCGTTAGGTTCAATACAGGCTTGAATCCTTCTTATTTTGTTTCTAACATCTATCAGTTGCTCACTTGAAAAACAATGAATACTATTATTGCTGCTTTCAAGTCATCCAGCATGCACAGATGCTGTGGATTTTGCTGCTCCCCGTAGATAAAAATCTGGTGGATTTAGATCTGGTGATCATGGGGGCACATGTCTTTCAAAATAATGCAAAAACACGATTAGAAAAGTGCACAGTGACTTTCCGAACACCCTGTACTAAGTAAATGATAAACTTAAAATTAGAAGAAAGAAAGAATATTAATTTTAACCAAAAATACTTTGTTTTTATCAATAGATAATATGTGAACTAATTTAAAAAAATTCTGTTTCTAAAACTTTTAATTATAGTTAGTTTATTATTCTATATCAATAAATATTGCTATAAATGCTAAATTTTTATTTAATGATTAACATTATCATTCAGATAGTCTTATCATTTAAACTGCATCCCAAAATGATTACAAAATGTACATTTCTTCTAATACATTTCCTTTATAATATCCTATTAGATACAGTTGAATTAATGAAGTAAAAACATACAACAGGTTTTCAGTAATTATTAATTAATCAAACTTTGTTCATATCTAAATTTTGAATGTACTTCCTAACATCTATTAAAGCACATTTACAAAAAGAAGAATGAATTATTCCAGAGTTTATTTCATAAAATAATAGCTAAAAACTCTATTATTTATATATTTTTTTACATTATAAATTTTGAAACTCTTCCAAATTCTTACATTTTTAACTGATATTGAGAAATAAACAAATATATCTTTAAGTGAATTGTTATTTATTTCCCATTGCTTTTAATATGCTAAAAATTATTATTATTCAGATTTAATATATTTTTTCTAAAATATACAACTGTATATTTATAATAATAATAAAAGTATAAGAAAAATTTTAATAAACAAATTAAAAAAATTAAATCTTTTAAGGAAAATATACATAATTCAAAACAGGTAAGTAGAAAAAATATATTTGCATCACCAAGGACTTAGTCACTGGGATGTTAGATTTTAAATACTAACGCTGTCCTAATTAAATTATAACTTCCTTGTCTGTCATTTTATTTATAATTAATTCTACATTACAATTTTAGACATCACATATGAACATATCAAAAACATAAATTTTGAAAAATAATTCTATAATAAAATCTTATGCTAATTTATAAATATCATAAATATAAAAAAAAATTTATGTACCTTATTGTGAAAAGACCAGTTTTATATTTTAGAAGTAAAATTATTTTTTTCTTATAGCATTACTATATAATTCAATTTCTAAGTGACAGAAATCGTAATAAAATAATTACATGTACCATTTTGTCAGGAGAAAGGTCACAAAATTAATCCGTAGTGTTGAATGATAAAAGCATAAAGTGCACAAATCCAACTAATATTTACTCATAAGATGAAATAAATATAAGTTTTCAAGTAAATTATATTCTTATCCATAAAATATACAACATAGAAATGTTACTGGAAATTAGCAAAGATTTAGAAACTTTAATTTAAATTTAAAAATTTTTCACTTCATTCTGTTTCTTTATTTTGTCTAGAGTTAAAAAAAGTTTTAAATTTACTTTCCTGAAATTTAAATTTGAATAACCCAAATTCATATTCTGAATTAAAAGGATTTCAAAATTAAAATTTTATGTTTGATTTTATAATTGCAATTTAAAACTAGAATGTTAATATATTTGAATAATCCAATAAGAATATATTTTCCCTCACTATAACAAGTATATATAATTATATTTTATGATTACAGTAATGTTTCGTAGAATTCAAATGCTAGGATAGTGACCATTCTGAAGATATTTTCATATAATAAGCTGTTTGATTAAAACATTATTAATAATTAAAATAAATTGATTAAAATACAATACTACTATAAATTATTATAGTAAATGTTGGAAATTTGGAGAAATCTAAGTGAAAACTGAATGTTATATGAGATTTTAGATATATTTTTATAAAATGGCTGAGTAACCTTAAAAGGTCAAGGCTATCAGTATGTTTTATTGTTACTCCATAAACAAGAATTAATTGTTTTTGTTTGTAAAATATTAATCTCTTCTAATAATATTTATATTAAATATTTTTTAAATATTTTGTAAAACTTTAGAAGAAAACTCTTGTTCAAAGAGGAAAATTTAATTAGTAAATTTATAATTAATAATACTGTAGTTCAAATCTATTAAATCAGTTGTAAATTAAAATCTTTATACAAAATTTTAATGTAATATTGACCATTTAAATTATTTTATTTAATTAAAACATTACAAACGAATCACCTACATTTCTTTTATAACAAGTGAAGTTTATAATAACTTATTGAAACTTTTTTATAAATACAATAAATTCTTTCGTATTTGAATAAAATGAATCATCATCTAAAGATAGTTTTATATAAAATTAATTAATTTTTGCTACTGAATAGATTAACGTATATTAATTGTACTATAATTAATAGAAAATCTCCAATACTATATACAAAACTATTTATTTAAATTTTATTTTTCTCTTTTGTGATAAATGAATATGATACAGCATCGGCACTACCTTAAATACGAAAAAAAAAACAACAAACATTGAATTTGGCTACACCAGTTTATCTGTATTAATTTATTACTAGTAGAAAATTTATGTATTTATAATATGTTGTTAGAACTTATACATCAAAGACATAAGTTCAAGAAACTTTTGAAAGCTTACCAATAAGTTTCTAATATTGAAAAATAACAATGTAATTTGACAATATTTATTTGGAATAATAATAATAATAATGGGAAACATGTAGATGTATTCATTTCTTTTTACCTTATAAGAAAAAACAGGAGATTCAACTAAAATATTTTAAGTAAAATATAGCCTTGAGATTAAGTTAATGTGGAATAATGACTAGAATAATCCAACTGAAATTATTTCATTATTATTATTATTAAAGTTGAAATAGACAGATTCTTTTATTAAAACAACTAAATAGATGTATTGTAGAATGTTTACAACATATCAAACCATTAGATAAATATTCCTTATAAATAAACCATAAAAACATATATCATTGCTGAATTTTAAATAATGAATCATACTTATGACAGTACTAGTGTATCAAATGTGTTTCAAATTAAATGTCTATTTAATAAGGCAATAAATACTAAAATGTATTGTAATATATTAAAAATATTGTTAAATAACACTGCAAATTTCATAATATACCTGAACTGCTCTTGTAAAAACAGTTGCGGCTTCAGCAGCAAAACCTTTAATCGTCTTCACACTAAACTCCATCTTGAATGTTTGAAGTGAACCTAACACGTGGCTGACGTCACAGAAGCTTACTATGACATCACCGTCGTCACTCGACCAATCATAATAACATGTTTTGAAATCCATTTTATTATTGTTTAGAGTATTGTTATTGCTAATTGAACATGGTATTCATCATTCATTAATGAAATAATGAATTTCGTTAAATATATTCCTTTGAAACAAGAAACTGAATAGAATTTAACAGATATAAATAAATTAACAATATATAAATGTAATATTTAATATGTTAATTTTTAAAAAATTTGTGTAAAATGGATAAGATTTACCATAGATTATTATTAAATTCATTGACTAGCTACAAAAATCATATATAAAATATTTTTTCAGCTATACATATAAATAAGAAACTTCAATTTTATATTATTATAAATCTATTGAAAATTTTATACAGTATTAGCTTTGGTTATATAAAGCAAATTAAGAAGCCATCTTTCTTATTCTTCTATTCTAAATTCATTCAAGTATGCTAGCTTTAGATGCATTAAAGATTTGAATATAATAAAACAATATAAATATATACACCATCTACTTGCATAAAGTCTGCAAGTTTATGAAGAAACTTGATACAATCAAGAAGAGTTTTTCTTTATCAAAGGATGATAATTCTTAAAATTTATTTATAAAGAATTCATTTTTGAAACTCTGCTTTTCTGGAGTTTCAAAAGTTAATTCTTTATTGTTTAAAAACCTTCCTCAGGTCCTTAAATCTTATTCAAGTTATTCTTAATATTCAAAGTAAAAAAATTAAATCTTTTAAGGAAAATATACATAATTCAAAACAGGTAAGTGGAAAAAATATATTTGCATCACCAAGGACTTAGTCACTGGGATGTTAGATTTTAAATACTAACGCTGTCCTAATTAAATTATAACTTCCTTGTCTGTCATTTTATTTATAATTAATTCTACATTACAATTTTAGACATCACATATGAACATATCAAAAACATAAATTTTGAAAAATAATTCTATAATAAAATCTTATGCTAATTTATAAATATCATAAATATAAAAAAAAATTTATGTACCTTATTGTGAAAAGACCAGTTTTATATTTTAGAAGTAAAATTATTTTTTTCTTATAGCATTACTATATAATTCAATTTCTAAGTGACAGAAATCGTAATAAAATAATTACATGTACCATTTTGTCAGGAGAAAGGTCACAAAATTAATCCGTAGTGTTGAATGATAAAAGCATAAAGTGCACAAATCCAACTAATATTTACTCATAAGATGAAATAAATATAAGTTTTCAAGTAAATTATATTCTTATCCATAAAATATACAACATAGAAATGTTACTGGAAATTAGCAAAGATTTAGAAACTTTAATTTAAATTTAAAAATTTTTCACTTCATTCTGTTTCTTTATTTTGTCTAGAGTTAAAAAAAGTTTTAAATTTACTTTCCTGAAATTTAAATTTGAATAACCCAAATTCATATTCTGAATTAAAAGGATTTCAAAATTAAAATTTTATGTTTGATTTTATAATTGCAATTTAAAACTAGAATGTTAATATATTTGAATAATCCAATAAGAATATATTTTCCCTCACTATAACAAGTATATATAATTATATTTTATGATTACAGTAATGTTTCGTAGAATTCAAATGCTAGGATAGTGACCATTCTGAAGATATTTTCATATAATAAGCTGTTTGATTAAAACATTATTAATAATTAAAATAAATTGATTAAAATACAATACTACTATAAATTATTATAGTAAATGTTGGAAATTTGGAGAAATCTAAGTGAAAACTGAATGTTATATGAGATTTTAGATATATTTTTATAAAATGGCTGAGTAACCTTAAAAGGTCAAGGCTATCAGTATGTTTTATTGTTACTCCATAAACAAGAATTAATTGTTTTTGTTTGTAAAATATTAATCTCTTCTAATAATATTTATATTAAATATTTTTTAAATATTTTGTAAAACTTTAGAAGAAAACTCTTGTTCAAAGAGGAAAATTTAATTAGTAAATTTATAATTAATAATACTGTAGTTCAAATCTATTAAATCAGTTGTAAATTAAAATCTTTATACAAAATTTTAATGTAATATTGACCATTTAAATTATTTTATTTAATTAAAACATTACAAACGAATCACCTACATTTCTTTTATAACAAGTGAAGTTTATAATAACTTATTGAAACTTTTTTATAAATACAATAAATTCTTTCGTATTTGAATAAAATGAATCATCATCTAAAGATAGTTTTATATAAAATTAATTAATTTTTGCTACTGAATAGATTAACGTATATTAATTGTACTATAATTAATAGAAAATCTCCAATACTATATACAAAACTATTTATTTAAATTTTATTTTTCTCTTTTGTGATAAATGAATATGATACAGCATCCGCACTACCNAATAAATAAATAGCTGCTGTTTAGAAAAGGCCATTATTTCAGGTCTACATGGCCTATATTTTACTAGTATATAAATGATAAATAAATAAATATCATATTTAATTATCTAGCAGAATTATATTAAATTAAATTTATTTTTATGAGAAAATCGATATAACATTCAGAAGTATTTTTAGCTATAAAGTTAATAATATTTGAAAATTTAGGATTAATTAATTTTAAACAATGTTTTATAACTAAATATTTAATTTTCTTGCTACAATATACAATATTAAATTTTAAAGATGGTTAGAAATTATCAATAAAAAAAATTAAGCGGTTTATTAATTTCGAGAATTTTTAATTAATCTTTAATTTATTTGATAGATAAGGTCAGTTAATTAATTATATTTTGCTTTTATGTACAGTATTTCAAGTAAGTATGTGAACACGAATCGTAAAACTGTTTAGAAAAACGTGGTTATTGGGGAAAAAAACTTGATTAAATATTCAATTATTTAAAAAGAACTTTATAAAGTTCTTCATATATTTTCTGATATTAGCATAATTAATAAGTAGGTTTATAAAAACAAATTTGTATGTCTACACCAAAAGTACTATTAAAAAAAGTCCACGTAGATAATGCCCCAATCCCTTTAATCTGTACATATAAATAATGAACGATCTCTTGTACAAAAGTCTATTGATATCATTCGAATTTTATTAATAAAAATCTACAGAATGAGAATAAAAATGTATTCAAATAGTTCCAATTATACCAAATCTATACACAAATTTTTTATAGATGATTTTTAAGTTAAATCATTTCGAAATTCTAAAGCAATTTTATTTTATTTTATTTATTTTTTTACATTTAAATCTAATCGGTAAGCAATAAAAGAAAGAGTATAGCAATCGATTAATCAGCTTTTATTATTGCTATTATCATTTAATTTTAAAAAGTAATAATAATAATCTAAGCTATGTTCTAATTTTCGTACGAATACATTACAGATACAAGTCCAATGTTAGAGTATAGCAATTACTTTAACGTAGTTAAAAAGAGAATTTTTTTGATCAATAAGAATAATATCTGTTCTTTTTTTTTACTACTTTTGAATTTAATTAAACCCCAAAATATTTCGGAGAATTTCACTCCTATTCGAATGTATGAATTTTTATTAGACTGAGGCTTTTAATACATGTTTTATTTAAATCGATAAAATTATCTGGGTGATAATATCAAATAAAACAAAAGATTAAGAGAAAAAAATCGATATTCAATATTAAAATTCTTACTAAATTACATAAATTTAATTTAAAAAAAGAAAAAAGTGGGCATTTATGACTTGCGAGATTCTAAAATTTTTCTTTTAAAATGATGGATTTATGATTAGAAAGAGGAAAATTATGCGAAGATTTACTCAGATTTTTAAATATTTTTTTTTTTCTGTTTTTCATCGTTATAGATCGTAACTTCTATAAAGATTGGATTAATAGAATAAGGCAGCGTAATACTTGGGTGACTACCAAGAGGTGTGCCTGCTTTATATGAAGCGTGCAATGCCTTAACGTTGTAAATGCCATTATTCTCTAAATACGTTTTATTTGAATTATAAATGTAATGTTTTTTCTGAAAAAAAAAATATTGCGGTGATAGTAACTTTGTAACTGGCTGTGTTTAGTAGTAAACTGCTAGAAAAATCGGAAAATTCCACATGGCTAGTACGTTGGTGAGCTCAAAACTCAGACCAGTGTTTAGTGGTGTTGATAATTGATACATGATATTTAATACACTTTCCTATAAAGACACTAAAGCCGAACTGGTGAGCTGTATAAGAAGGTGTATCAAGTATAGGTTTTGAATCGTTCCCATAATGTAATTGTATGTACGATTAAATTACTTCTTTTCAATTTTCTTCATTCATTCATCTCATTTTGTTATGTAAAACTATATCTGGAAGAAGTTAAAATATGAAGTCTCTATGTTAATGTCATCCTGAATCCATACGTTTACACTGTGTTTATCTGTGATTGGTTGTTTCAAATATGTAGTTTCAGTTTCAGCGAATTTAGTAGCGAGCGAGAAGTTGAGAGCGATATATTTCTCGCAAAGGTAAACCATGCACAATCGAGAAGCGAAAAATATCGCTGGCGTGAGCGAATTTCTTGTTCTCGCAGGGTTTGATATATTTATCGCGTCTCGCCTCTTCTCGCTACATATTCTCGCTCTCTCGGAAAATTCTCTCGCTGGCATCTGCGTAGTCACACACTATAGAAATGATTACTATTATTGCGCACTTTCAATCATAAAAGATTGAAAGTGTGCAATGATCGTAGTTTCTAATAAGAAAGTATTTGATATTTTTATACGCAGAAATCTACAGCTGATGGATTCAGATCTAAATTACTGAATTTCGAAAACACAATATAAATTTTGTAAGATGAAATTACTAAATTGTTATTGTTGTTTTGTTTTCTTTTCTTTATAAAAGTGGTCGATTTGATAGAGAAAAAATATGATCGCAGTGGTGCATTATTGCTTCATGGGGCTCAAGCAAATTTGAATTAGGGGTTCCAAGTACAGTACTGTACAATGTTGACTTCAGACATTTTTCTTCGAGAGAATTTTTTAGGGAAATATTTTCTTTAAAAAATTAGTTTTTTAACGCTTTCCACCCTGTGAGCACTAAGAGGGCCTGATTTTAGCAAACCCATTATAGATTCGGCCAAGCCCACAATGGGGAGACCGGGTGGTGAGGGATGGAGCACCACCACGAAAAAGCCTTCCGGATTCGATCTCGGATCCCTCAGAGCGGTAAGCTGCCATCCTGACCGCTCGGCCATCTGGCCATCAATAAAAAATTGGTTTGAAGTCCACAATCAGTGGGGGCTCCAGACAATTACCCTCTTTTCCCGTAGGATAACAGGCCATGTATGATCGAAATCGACAAAGCAGATTAAAATTACATGCCGATAGTTCTAAATTCACTGTTTAATTAATGTTTCATTATGTTACTAATCATTATGCCTATATTTATGTGTATATGCACAGTCTAATGTCAAGAATTATAATCAGAAATTAACCAATAAGTAACTTCATGTATTCGTACACTTAAAATTCATGAACACTCTATGAATATTTTAAATATAATAATTGCGTAGCGTACAGGGTACTATCAATTAGTTTCAAATACCGGTTATTACCAATTTTTATAAACACGTAACATTCTTCGCAATGACAACGAACTGGTATTAAAATTTGAAGTGCCGTAAATCTCATGCCTATAAGTCGCCATTGTCAATGAAAATTTACATTTAAATGCAACTAGTTTTTTAATACAACTCTTTCTTTTATGAAATTCATTCACCGCACATTTCCATGGCATGCGTGTATTTTTGATACTCAAATGCTTATCGTTTAACTTCTTTTAAATATTAAACCACTTAAAGTTTATTAAGTCTTTCGTTATAGTATATCTTTCACAATAGTCCGAACCCACTAGTGTCCGAGTGTCCGAGTGAACACTGATAGTGCAACGTGGAGGTTTTCGGGTTTTCTTTACGTTTGTAACACCTAAATAAGAGTCAGTTTCCATAAAAGACTTCCAAGGAGGCAATCCCACTTGACAGATCGCTCATGTGTCGTGTTGCCGTAATAGAATAAAACCAAACCACTCTGAGGACCCAGAATCAAATCCGAGAGAACAACTCTAGGAATGTTTCATAAGCGATCTGTTCTGGAAGTCATGTCCCGTTCTTTTCCATCTGGCTGCAGCAGCCAGATGGAAAAGAACGGGACATACTCCCACTGTGGTCCTAGACAAATCCAATATGAGTATAATTTTGGGAGATTTTTAAGACAGATAAAGTGTCCCACGGTCGACGGTGAGATTACACCGATTATAATTTGAGTAATTTTTTATGCGATCCCAGAGTGGGGTAAGTATCCCGTTTGTTCTCATGCTTGCACACAATATACACTACAATATTTCGTGTAAATTCGTAATTAAATAGAACTTAATATATTATATTGTTGACAGATGGCGCCACATGATGTGCACGCTGTATAGTCATTTGTTGGAAACGTCATTATCAGTAACTCCCGATAATCCGACAGTTAAAAAAAGTATAGCGTTGTACATAACACAGAGTATAATACATATAAATCAAACTTGCCTTGTAACTGAGAATCATAATGTCTATTGTGTTGTAGCACCGCGGAATTAGGTCACATATACTGTATACGTAACATTACGGTAGATTCTGAGTAAATTAATTTACCTTCAAATACAGTACTGTAATTACATTACAGTATCTATTGTTACAGTGCTTGATGCATCCAAGACACGAAAACAAACGAATTTCTGGATTATCCGAAATTTCATTTATCCGAAAGACCCTAATTCCATCAAGTTCGGACAATCGAGTTTCCCGTGTATTTATATTTACATTATTTTTCTAATTTTGGCATATAATACTGCCTGCCGGATGGTCGAGGCTGTTTAGGTATCCGATCTCTCTGCAGCACCTTGGATTGTATCTGCGCGGTTGAAAAACACCAGCAATTTTTTTGTGTTGGTCTTTTCCTGGTAGGGACCCGTCCCTCATCATCCACCCACCCCATTGTGGGCTGGCCAAACCCACAATGGGCCTGTTAGAAAAGGCTTTCGGTGTCCTCGGGGTACCAAATTGAATACAATTATGACTTTCGAAGTTGAACTCTTTTGCAAAATATAATTCAGATGAATTTGTTATAATCATTTACAAAATATTTTTTGTTAAGCAGTCAGAATAAGTATTTATTTTTTTTTAAAGGAATAGAACACAGCACAGTGTAATATTACACGCTAGTATGCAAATTAGTCTTTGATTTGAGAACTCGTGTCGATGGGTTATTTTGTGGAGAATGAATTATTTATTCAGTAAATGGAATTTGTCTATGTCTAAAGTTGATACAGGAATGCGGTATATTAAATTCTGAAAACTTTCACAACAAAAGGTATTAAGATAAAGTTATATTTATAGTTTTAAAAATTTCAAAATGGTGGTTAACAAAACAAATTTGCTGTAGGTGTGATGTTGGCATATGGACAAATACATGGACAAAGCATAAGTTTAACATGGAATATGAAGTAAACATCAAAATTACTAGGAGAAAACTGTTGTAGATGGAAAATAAACTTTATGAACTATTGAAAACTATTGGATAAAAATGGCCATCCTGTGAAACCATTACTCGGATAAGTAATGTAAGTTGAACGTATTATATTGTAACTCAATATTTTAGCTAATCTAGAAATTAAATTTAGCAGTGAAATATCATATTTTCTTAGAGCCAAAATCAACTTTTTTAATTAAAATCATCTGATCAAGGTCCACTAACAGTGTCATAAAAAATGGCCGCTATTTAAAGGTTGATGCTATTAGTAGACGACAGAATATAAAAATTACTTATGAAAAGTAATTATCCATTTATGATTGAATCATTTAAGCCACGCTCTTGTTATGACGTGATATTAAATAATTCAGTTTGTAACTGGATGAATAAAAATCAAATTAGTTCTCTCTTGATCCCTCTCTTAATAGATATATTGCAAATTTTATTTATCTTAATTGTATTATGTATAATTCTATTGTTTATATTAATACATAACTCAGTTTGGTTAAATTCCAGATACGTATACCGTCATGGCGGCTCATCTCTGATTCCAGCAAACTGGGGACGCACGTTCTAACATAACTGAACATAACCTAACCTATTCTAATAATTTGGTTGGTAATAATTATGGTAATTTGTTAGAATAGGTTAGGTTAGGTTAGAACGTGCGTCCCACTGTTTCCTTTTGTTTGCTGGAATCAGAGATGAGCCGCTATGACGGTACACGCATCTGGACTTTAACCCTCAGTTTATATGAGATCTTTTTGTAATTTTTTAAAAGTTCGCTTAATAACTCCTGTGCTTTTTGTCGAAAATTCCTGAAATTTTGTAGGGAGGTTTGTGTATTAAGAGGTTTGACGTTATTAAATTTTGGTGGTTAAAGATGGATGGATGAGGAGATAAAGGGCGTATATATCTCTAGTAGGGTCAGACTTACTGTTAGTGATGATTTTACTCGTTATTAGCATTTACAATTTTTTATAAAACCCGTCCCTACTATCAAAATTACACTTTTTTTTTTATTTTATAATAGTTAAAAATACGATATTAAAAAAAACATTTTATAACAGATGGCACAACACGCAGTTTTAAATGTTGCTGGGAAAGTTAAGCAACTCTTTGCTGAAACCTTTTTAAAAATACTTTAAAGTTAAATCTTGCTTACCAGAGCATAGAGGATAAAACACTGAACACTGGTAGGTCTTCTTTAACTCTCCGCTCCGTGGGCACTAAGAGGACCTCT
Organism: Centruroides sculpturatus; assembly: GCF_000671375.1. Lineage (NCBI taxonomy): Eukaryota > Metazoa > Arthropoda > Arachnida > Scorpiones > Buthidae > Centruroides > Centruroides sculpturatus. The sequence goes on from NW_019384398.1 coordinate 861,785, forward strand.
TTTAACAAGCCCATTATGGGTTCGGTCAGGCCCACAATATGGCGGCCGGATGGTGAGGGACGGGAATCGACATATCCGAACGGACCACTCCCCGAAAATTCCTGAGGATTTGAATTCTGATAGTTGGTCTTGAATTCACGCCTCGCCAACAGGGTGGTCACGTGCTTTCCGAGTTTTCTTCACGTTTGTAACACGTAAATAGGGACTAGTTTTCCATCAAAGTTCCAGATTGCCTATGTGTCGTGTTGCTTTAACAAAATAAACCTTAAAGTTAAATCTTATCACAGATTATCTTATAAAATCTTCAACAATAAAAGGAAAAGTCTTCTTTTGGCACAAACTTAAACTAGGATTTCCTGGTGGGAATATGTCGTATTCCGCTAACTATTGATAGATGACTTTCAATCTATATAGCCTATGCGCTAATGAAATTACTTCGAAAATCTGATTACAAATTAATAAACTATCGCTGCTTTTATTGTTACTTTATAGAACGTGGTCGGATGTCTCAGGAACTAAGGCAGTCTGTTGGATCTTCAGGAATTTTTTATGGGCAGTCCTGCCTCGTTCCTCATCGCTTCATTGTGGGACTTGGTAAGTTCGCAATGATTATGGGTTTTTCGTACTTGTGAAATTTTCCCACGGAGCGGAAAAAGTGCAGGAAAAAACTATTTATAGATATCAAAATGGCAGCTTATTGGAATAAAACAAGGAATTCTCTTACAGTAGTAATGACAGGAGAGATTCCTGATCAATAAATTGATCAGGAATTTCTCTATTAAATTTTTAGTGTGCTCTCCGTGTCACACAACACACATCCAACCTATAATCAAATTCAACGTTTGTTATGGTTACCCCCCTCTCACAGCATCCACAATTCTACATCTCCTGCAGATAACTCATGTTTCATAATGTGAGTGATTCCGGCTTTGTGAACTGCAGAACAAAACGATTTCGCTGTAGCGTAATCGCCATTTTAAATTACGGCTCTTCCTAGAGGTAGTGGACAACAAAGTTTGGTTTACTTAGTTATGGCAATGCGAAACGAGGATCTGCCGAGGAGATATCTCCGGGAGGTCTTTTATAGATGTTACCGTGTTACCTTGCCCCTATTCATATGTTATAAACATTTTTAAGATGATAATAATAATAAATAGGCCAGAAAAACAATTTTTATTTCTAACTGGGAAATAGAAAATAATTTTATTTTGTTGAATAATTTTTTATCCAACGATCAGAATTAGGCTATTGTTAATAATAGTTATTAATGTAAAGTAGTTTTGTATACAATAGGGAAAAATTGTTAAAGATAAATATAGAAATAATTTGCTCGTCATGCACATTTACTTAAAGAACGTATAGAAGTAACTTCGTATTTTTCAATTCCATAATAATATGGATTTCGTTGAAAGTATTCGTTCGAGCGTGATTCAAACTGACAATAATAAATGTTCAAAGTAGTTTCTGCATTTAAAATAAGCACAGCGTGTGGAAATTATCGAAAAATAAAATTGTATTTTTGTATATATTACATTCGAAATATATTCCTCTTAAGTTCCTCTATTTTATCATGTTTAGAATTTAGCAAGAATGAAAATTGCATTATTCTGCTTACGTCTTCTTATCACGCCATTGAAAAAATAGAAATTAATCTAAAAAGTATATACATATTACTTAAATAATGATTTTTTTTCTACTGTTTCCGCTCTGTGGGCACTAGTCTGCCTTTGCCCATTATGGTTGTGCCAAGCCCACAATGAGGTGGCCGGATGCTGAGGAGACAGACCTCGATACCCTTAATGGCTGGATGGTTAATGTGGCAGACTAATGCTCTGGGATCGAATCCTGACGGGTCGAAAAACTCCAGGAATTTTTCGGGGGTGGACTGTCCTACCCCCTCCTGGCCGCCCCATTATGGGTTCGACCAGATCCATACAGGGTCTTTTATTTTTACAACCCCATTAAGTGCCCGCAGGGTGGAAAGAATTAAAAGAAATTCCGGTGCTCAGTACTGTAGACTGGCATCTTAACTTCCATCCGGCCGGCAAACTCTTAGATTTGAACCATTTAAACGCTGTAATATTTAAATTTAATGAGCTTATTTTCCAGTCATAGCATTAAGAAAGTTTAAAGGTTAAAGTACTGTAAATCAATTGCTATTCTCCTGAGTAATTTATGTATTAAACCTTGTTAACGACAAGAATTTTAGCATTAAGAAGCACCCTAGTTTGAATTTTCATCGTTTAAGAATAATAATAATAATCTTAAATGGAAATAATATAATAACGCTTGACTTTAATAAAATTAAAATAATTACATGTAATATTAATATAATTTATCTCGTGTTTTAGTACGGTATTTATTTTATTTCTATATTTACATAAAAGAACACGCTACATACATTTCAACTGAATGATAACTTAACGTTTAATTAAATAATTACAGTATCATCTTGTTAGGTTTACTTTCCTTTTTAAGTAGTAGTAACCAGCTGCAATTATTATATTTATTAAAAGCAAAAAAGGAAACAGTACCGATAATTTTATTCTTGTAAAGACTTATTTAATTATTTTTTTACTATTTAACTAGTTTTTTCACACGGGTGGATTTGCACATAAGTTAAACAAGCTGCGTGTGTTTATACCTTAAGGCCTCACATTTTTATGTACATTATAATAGGCCCTTTCCCTCCACCAAATAATGCTGTGGCACTAAGCTGTAAGTTGTCCAACACTGTTCTTACAATTAGGCTTATATTTATACTATTGTTATTGGCCAAGGCGTTTAAGCCTCATTCTACCTCTCTGGAGGACCCAGAATCAAATCCAAATGGACCAAAAAAATCCCAAGAATTTATTCTTGGGCGGTTTGTCAGGCCTCGTCCCTCGCCATCGGTCATTCAGCGTTATGGGCTTGGCAGAATCAATGGACTTGATAAACAGGCCTGCAAGGTGGAAAGAGTCAAAAATAAATATTATTATCCATTCGTGTTACCAGTCGACCCCCCTATAACACTGTTGATAATTCCGTTTTATATGAATTTCATGTTGTACGAGTCACTTAGATTTTACAAATACGTGAGCCGTTCACAGCCCAGCACATGTATTTGTAAAATCTAAGTGACTCGTACAACATGGAATTCATATAAAACGGAATTATCAACAGTGTTATAGGGGGGTCGACTGTAC
>NW_019384398.1:865090-872494 GCF_000671375.1 Centruroides sculpturatus
TTTTTTCTCCAATTATCCAATTATATCTATCAGTATATAAACTAATTCATATTTAATATCTTGTTATATTGGACTTGATAATGTATTATACTTAATCTAATCACTGTAATAAGGAACACTTCAGGTCATTGAAATTATACTACGAGACTATAAAGATTGCAGAGAAACTTAAATTATTTTGCATTTAAATATTTTAGATACGTAAAGAATAAAACTATAACAGAAAAAATTAATAGTAAATTCAGTATTTATAATCGGAAGACTTGCATTAAAAATTTTGGAAGTGTTCGTAATTTTTTTCTTTTCTTTACACACGACAAGAACACAAAATCACACAATGGATTAGGCCTTTTGTAAGTTATTTTCTGCATTAATGTATATATCAATATTTTAGTAATTTAAGTTTTATTTTTCAAACTATGCCAAAGCCAGATGGATTTTTTAGCAATCTTACATATTCAGGAAGGAAAAAATCTATAAAAGATGATCGATTTTTGTTGTGTGAAAAGGGTAAATCGTGAAGACTTCAAACTCTTTAGTAGGCCTATATGTCTTCTAATTACGGATATTTATTATAAATTTATTTAGGCGAGAAAGAACCTAGAAAAGGTCAATTTGGTTGAGTAAACCCAGCAGTGGCCGAACGGATAAAACCACTGAATGGTCGTGGGTTCGCTGGCTGGACGCGTGGTGTTTTCGGGGTTTTCTTCACGTTTCTTAACACCTGAACAGGGACCAGTTTCCTCCCAGAAACGTGCTTCACCCTTAGCAGATTAGCCAAGTATTGTGTTGTCTTATTCCATCAGTCCAATCAATAACACCAACTGTTGTTACTGTTACATATTGTGAATCTCGGTCTAGATATTCGTTTCCCAACCTGCGGAGCAGATTTCTGCGAAGGAAAAATTTAATTCCAAAACTCACCATTGAAACTTGTGGCACGGCGGATGGAAAAAATACGTATCATATGCATTATGCCCACGTGCCACGGACAATTTCTGGGTATAAATCTAACCATGTCAAGTGAAATATCCGTATTACTGCAGATCCGTAACTATAGTCACGACCGCGCCATCATTAAGCTAGTTAACTTAATGAAAACAATACCAATGATGCGAGTGCCCTTTGAGAGTTATCTTAAGAAATGGAGTTGTCGCTCACAGTGCCACAACTCTCATAGCGAAATTGTTTTTTTCCTTACAGAAATGTCTTCCGCGTATCCTGAAGTGCCACACTAGTTTTGGTCGCATTTGGGCCGCTAAATACCGTTAAATATGGGTATTTTAATTACGTTCAACTGGTATGCTCTATAAATTTTTTCTGATAAGAACACAATAAATTATTATACTTCTTTTTAATAAAATATTTTTAATGTTATTTTAATTTTATTGCCATTATTAATGGACAGATCAAAACACTTATGTAAAATGTGAAAGTTTCGTTTCTTCCCCCATAAAAATTTCTTCATATTTCAATTTCTTTTTGGTCCAATTAAATGGACGTGATTTCCAATATACAACACTCGAAGTGTGAAGTAATATAGCCGCAGTTAGTCAATAAATCCATAAGATGTTTTATCTTTATAATAGTTTTCTGAGAAGAATCGATTTTCTTGCACTTTTTTTTGCCTTTCAAAATAAAGTTTAGTCACTAGACTACACTTTATTTATTTATTACTAATTATTTTTACTATTGAGATTGTTATTTTGCAATAAAATTCATAGAATGTTTTTTTTTTTAATTTCAGAAAGGATGATTATCATTTCTTTCTCTTTATTTATATATATATTTTTTCTATAACTGTTATAATAATTCAATTTCATTAGTAGATATTAAATGTAATTAAAGAAGTTATAGATCATCTCGTCAAGTAGAAATTTAGAGGCCATAATCGAAACTAAAATTAAACAATTAATTAGCGTACATAACATCAGAAATGCTAAACATGGAAACGTTGTTATTAAGAACAAAAAATATAAGAGGACCTCCTGGGAGCTTTTTACTTTTCGATGGTATGGTTTGATGGGATACGGCAATGCAATATGCGGGCAGTCTGTCAGGTGATGTCTCCCGGAGGACTAGAAAACTGGCCCCTATTTCGGTGTTATACACGTGAAGAAAATCCGGAAAATTCCACCACAAAATACTGGAAGTTGGTCGCGAGTTTCCGCCAAGTTTTCCGGGTTTTCTTCGGGTGTCTAACCTGTAAATCCACCCGGAATGCCGATGTGCCAAGGGGGTGCCCTTGGCACATCGTCCATCTTTCGCATTGAATTAGCCTATCCTACAATCCTACCCTTGCTTCAAATAATAAACTAATATAAAAATGTACCTAGGGTTCGTTTTAATATTACTTTAGTTTTATACTTGCTTAAGTCTAACTACCAAAAAAGTACGTGGAATTTTTTATATAGTACAGTTCCTGTTGATAATGGGAGGACTATATTGGTCATATCATCGCGCGTGGACTATTGCGATGCTGTTCTTCAATCCAAGGGCATTCACAGGGAAGAGCCCTTCCTGCTCTTCCTTTGAGCAATCTTGGCTCGAAACATCGTAATTTTTTTATTTTGTTTTCCAGTAAAATAATGCACTTCTTGCACTTAAACAGAAATAGGATTTATTGTATAGTCTGCCAACTATACAACAAATTTGTTATCTATAGTTTATTTCTACTCAGGAAAGTATCCAGAGCTTATGGTGTTTCAGTACTCTCTTGATGCCAAAGCAATGAGCATTATTATTTTAAAATAAAAATCAATATATTAATCACATCGAACGATTTTAATTAGGTAACTGAAGTAATTATAAGTAACATTCTCGTAGAAATGAAGGAAAGCAAATGCCGTGGTTCCCTTAATCTACCTTAAGCAACTGCCATATTCTTAAAATTCTGGATATACCAACTTTTCTGTTATTCGCACGTGTACGGACCTTAAACTTTTTGTCACTTTTGTGATTGTGCTAAGAAGATTCCTCTGCATTTAATTTGTGAATGCACAATAATNGTAATTATAAGTAACATTCTTGTAGAAATGAAGGGAAGCAAATGCCGTGGTTCCCTTAATCTACCTTAAGCAACTGCCATATTCTCAAAATTCTGGATATACCAACTTTTCTGTTGTACGGACCTTAAACTTTTTGTCACTTTGTGATTGTGCTGAGAAGATTCCTCTGCATTTAATTTGTGAATGCACAATAATTTGTTCAAATAAACTTATTTACGAAATTCTTCTTTTTTGAACCTAGATCTACAACTTACAATTCCATTTAATGTACAGTACTTGCGCTTTACGTCTCAAACCAATCAATTATACATCAATATATCAATATATCCCTTTAGTATTCTAGTTAGCACCTGCTCTAGTGATTGCAATGCCAATCTTAGTGGTCTGTCGATACATTGAAAAAATAACAGTTTAAAAAATTAACTCTGTTTTTATTGATTTCAGTTACTAAAAAACAACTAAAATTATTGGAAAATGTTGTCGTAACTTCATTTTTATTGCGAATATTTTAATTTTTGATGTCCTAAGGCAAGCAATTCCTACTCGATTCACTCCTAAATCCGTACTGATGCTAGGTTATGGAGGGTGTATGTCGATTGATGTATACACTATTTATATCTGTTGCAATGTCGGATTAGAAAATATCAATACAAACTTTCTGGTCGTTCTTCTACAGCTTTATTTGTTGTTTTGAAGTAATTCACCATTGAAATATCACTGTAAATTGTTTTAGTAATTGCAGAATATTAGTTAATGAAATACATAATTAATTACTACTAAAAGTATTAATCAAATACAATTCACGTGAAGTTTATAAATGTTTTTTAGGATAATTCGAAATTTCCGAGCAATTTTTTTAAAGATAAATGCAATGTTTAAATTTAAACTAGCGAATAAATTATAACCCTGTCTTTTTATATATAGAAACGATAATCGTTTATCTTCGTTAAATTGATTGCATATAAAAATAGGTATTATCGTCATTCATAGTAATTGTTACCTTTTGATATCCAATTTCAGTTCTAAATCCATTTATAAATCGAGAAACTTGATCGATTTTAGTAGTTTTTTTTTATTATTCATCAATTTATATAAGTATACTTAATAACCCCCCTTTTAAAATATATATGGAGGTCTCCAGTGATCAAGTAGATAAAAAATCACTTGTACAGTACTGTAGTTGGTGTGGGTTCGTCCCTGACCAACAGGCTGGCCACGTGGAGTCTTCTCAGGATTTCTACACGTGTATAACACCTAAATAGGGACCAGTTTCCGTAGAAAGTCTTTCAGGAAGGCAACCTTCCTTTTGCAGATCGGCCATGTTTTGCCTTGCCTTATTCCTTATATCCTATCTACCCTATCCTAAAATATGTACAAGTAGACCCACCCTCTAACACTGTAGATAATTCCGTGTTATATGAATTCCACGTTGTACGAGTCACTTAGATTTTACAAATACGTGTGCCGGGCTGTGAACGGCTCACGTATTTGTAAAATCTAAGTGACTCGTACAACATGGAATTCTTATATAACGGAATTATCTACAGTGTTATAGGGTGGTCTACTTGTACATGTACAAACTTGGATATACATTTCTTGTTGTAATATGTATTTTGAACAATTTATTAATAAATAAATTTATAACCAAACCTGTAAAGAACGGCCACTGATAGGTACAGTACACAAAATGGCCGTTCTTTTCGGGTTATTTTTGCATGCAGTTTTGTTCAAAAAGAAAAAAAATGGCCGCTATTTAGAGGTGATTCTCCCGTATTAAGTTTCTAGAGTTGTTCATTAAAATAAACGGACTTTACATCGACCTTTATATATATTATTAAACGTTAATCTATATTGATAATTAAACATTTAACACTATATCCTGTAAAGTTACTACTAAACTTAGTTATTGATCACTAACTCAATCAACAGATTAACTTCAATTGATTAAGAAATAATACGATTAATATCTTTCATTATATATAATTTACTTTTATGGACGTTTGATGCATTATGCTATTAATAGATGTTCATTTTAAAGATCATTCTTTTATGAAAATAAAGCTTGATATTGATGTACTTAAAGAATAAATGCTAATTTTTATAAAAATAATTAATTGGACGTAGCCAGCAAGTGCCGAACCGTAGTGTTAACTTCAAACCCCCTCACTGAGGAGCCATTTAACTCGGGCCTCACTTATACCATTCGCTACAAATCGTTGTATGTACTGTACTTCTTTATTTTTGTCAAATTCTATTATTTAAAAAATAAATACGATATTTAAAATATTTTTATGCCTAATACAGTATACACGAGTCTTTATCACTGGAGGTCTTAAAGCCGTATCCACAACCAAAAATAGTGAGAAGGTAACCAATAAGCGTTCACGTAGTAAAAGTAACGTGAATGGTAATTGGTCAACTTCTCAGTAAAATCTCCATCGATAGCGATAAGTGGCTAGCGAGAGACCCTAGTTAATTCTATAATTTGATAATTGTTTTCTTAATGGTTCTTACGGCCAAGATTTTAAATTTTGTTATATAAACACTGGAACGAAAGTAACCGTAAGGTGTGTTAAAAATAGAACAAAATGCTGCCATCTTGCGATAGATACAGAAATAATTCTTAATTTATTAAATAATTTTCTACCGAAATTATTGTAAAGAATTCACGAATTCTATTATCACATAGAAACTGCAGCGGAGTAAATAAAAAAATATCGATTCAACTGTTTACGTAGTTTAAAGTTACATTAAATTAATAATTCTATTGTCTTCTTTCTCCTGTTATAAAATACGTTGAAAATTACTTTAAAAAAAGATGTTTTCATCTCATAAAAGACCTTAATCCACTCGAAATTCCTCAAAATCAGACTTATCTGTCGGATAGAAAGCGAGAAGAAAGCTTTTGTGGTGATGTTTTAGAAGCATCTGTGAACTGTGACAGCGCGTAAAAATTGTTCTCCACGTCGAAATTACGAATTATCTGTTAAATATTACACTTTAAATACAATACTTAGGATTTAATTGAATGTAAACCTCTCTTACATTCATTCAAATGGTGAATATTTGTAATTAAGTTGAAGATCTCTTACCTCCGAATAACTGTAATTGCCCTATAATTATCCTTAAATTACCCTATTATCTTAATTTATTACAACTTGTAATATAGTTTTAATCATTATTATGCTAAGAACTCGCATAAATTTTCTAAAAGTAAATATTTAAAAGTTTCCTTCAAAATTTAAAAAGAACTTTTTTATTATTTATATTATGTAGCAACTAAAATGTACGTAATTATTTTCTTAATATTTTTATTATATTAGTACTGAATTTATGTATGTGTACTTTACTGTACTGTATACATACAGGACAGTCAAGAGCCGTTATAGCTTCGTGGGCGCCCAGTCAAATTTGAATTAGGAGGCCCCATGTACAGTGTAGACTTCGAGGAAACTTTTGGGGGAAAATATTGTCTTATAAAAGATTTGGTTCGGGTGCCCCTGTGTCGGTGGGGGCTCCAGGCAATTGCCCTTTTTGCCAGTAGGATAACGCGCCGCTGTCGAGAGCCTGAGGTACAATGGTGGATTAGGACCTCTGTTTCCCCTAGATTACATAATATTACGACATTATAAACTAATAACGCTTAATTTAGCTGTAGAATTAATGATGTACAATTGCATTTTTCCAATTTTGGTACTCCAGTGCGCCTAAAATGTGCCTTATGTATGTACAGTATCTAGTGAGCAATCTGCTCTGGACAGAGTGGACCCCTTTTATTATTTTTTAATGAAATGCATAGAGTTTTTCTTTATTAATAAAGGCATTCTGAATTAGAGGTAGGGGGCCCCTTCTTCGTTTTCCAAGTAAAAATTCCCAGCTCTTCCTCCTCCCTATATACAAGCGACAAATTCTGTAAAAATAAAAGAGAAATATTAAATTGTTTAAATTACTGTATAACAAATGTCACAGCGTTATAAAATAAATGATCGTATTAATATACATATATTTCTCTATAGGTAAGGCTGAAAAGTGTGACTAGTCGAATGATAAAAATGTCTGTCTCGCCTCTCCCGGGACTGAATTATTAGTTTATATATGGAACCCTTCACGCCAAATGCATCGATCCTATTCAAAAATCGTCTAGAACTTGCGAACAGACATACCGACAGACAAGATATATTTTTAATATTTAATCATAATTAAACTTTAGAAACTTATCTTTTAAAAGAGAAGACGAATTTTAATTATTTAATTTAATTATTTCTGTGAAAATTTTTAATAAACAAACAAACATTAATTTTTATTTACCGCTATAAAATTTTAATGTAATATAAATTAAACAGAATGTATACAGATCTTGTCGTAAGAATAAAATATATATATATATTTTATTCTT
>NW_019384398.1:874290-889597 GCF_000671375.1 Centruroides sculpturatus
GAAATTTCACTTGATACTTGTAACAAAAGAAATATTAAAAGAAAAAAACATATGTTATTTGAGTTAAAATATCGATATTTTAAAAACGATATAGGACCCTTTTCATGTATTCATGTACTGCATTTACTAGCGAAGGTCACTGATGCAGTTTCGGTCACATAAATTGCAATACAAAATAAAAATCAATCGTTTGCATAATATCTTATTCAAAAATACTTTCTCTGTTAAGACAATCTGCATGAAGTTTATTGATCGGAATGTGTTGAAATAAAACTGTGAACTTAAAACTAAATTTTTTAAGTTTAATAAACTAATTCTAATTTTTTACACACTTTAATTACATCATCTTTTGAGAGCTAAGAATGAAATATATATCCAGGTTACAAGACATATTTTCTATCTTGTATTTTCTACGACGAATCCACTCATTGTTAAAAGTATTTGGAATTAACATGGGAAATTGCAATTGTAAGAAGTCTGTCGAAAAGTGAAAATATCTGTCGAAGTTATATCTTTTGTATCAAACAGCTGTAGGTAGATTTATGTGGACTAAATAACAGACAATTTGATATGTATCGGTTGGAATTAATGTTTCCTAATAATAAAATACTCATAAAATTCATTCTAATTTCACTTTGAACTTGTAGCTTTCCAATTCAGTTTCTTTAAAAGCAAGAGGCTTTACCTCCTTAGAAATTACAGTGGATATGAAGAAGAAGAAAAAGAAAGTTTTTCTCGCTGGACTTACACTTTTATTTTTTTCATTAATTAAACTTTTTACCGTAATTAACTTGGTTCTGTATCCTACTTTAAAGGATATTACTAATTTACAATTTGAGTTCGCATTCTGTAATCTGAATATCAGATTAATGTGCAGTGGCGTAGCGTAGTGGGGGCGGGCAGGGGTGGTCCGCCTCGGGCAGCACTTTTAGGGGGAGGCAAAATTTCACAGTAAATAATAATAATATTTTTTAAAAATTTGAACTATTTTATTTCATATTTTTGTCGGACATACGATTCGGACCGATCGGAGTACGCAATTTTTCATTATTTATTTTGTGACAAAACTGAATTTTGATGTTTTAAATTGAGATACCTAAATAAGGGAGCAGCAAAATTTTCCTATTCCCCGGGCGGCTGACACCCACGCTACGCTACTGCATATTCTCCTCAATAAGTACACTGTGTTGCAGCTGTACTAAATTCTTCATATTTGATTTAAAAGACATGTCTTGTTTTGAAAACCATCGAATAAAGACTCTATTGTAAATTAAATTTTAATTTTATTATATAATGAATGTGAATATAATGAAGTTTTCGAGAAAAATCAAGACGCGCTATAAATTTAATATATTAATAAAAGATTTAACGATAATACTGTAAGCAAGAGGTAACCTCAACCTACAGTTAAAAGTTTCGTAAATTCTTAATCACGGTAATTAGTAAATAAATTAATAGAGAGATTGCGGCTGACGTTTTCAACGCGAAAACGTGTACATCAGACGTTCAGCGCCGCTTTCCTATAAGCCTAGAAGTTTGTCAGTGGTGTTTCGATAGTCAGTGGAATAATGCTCGACGTCCCAAACACCATTGTCAAACTTCTAGGCTTATAGGAAAGCGGCGCTAAAAGTTCCGACGTACACGTTTTTGCGTTGAAAACGTCGGCCGCAACCTTTCTAATAAATTAGTAAATATCTGTTAATTTTCAATTGCAAATTTAAAGTAACAAAGTAAAACAGGAACACGTAATACATATCATTATAGCATTAAATACAATAATATTCAATCGAGAGTAATTTGTATTAAATAAATCAAAATTTATAATTTTTACCTTCATTCAAATAAACGTATTTGAAAATCCCAAAAAGTAAGACAAAGATCAAAGTCTCTTTCATTTTTCACCGAGTTTACTCTGAATGACCAATGATTTTCCTATTTTCGTTATATAAATGTTATAAATATCCAACATTGTTTACATATTGTCGTTATGGAAATGTAATATAATTTTAAATTATTTTTTATACGTAGAAAGGATGTTATTTCTCACAAAAAAGTAAATTATTTTAAAGAACAATTAAATGTATTGATATTTGTTTTTTAAAAGAACTAATGTGTCGCATTTTTCTTTAAATGACAAATTGAACCTCAAAATTCTAGTCAAGTACACAGAAAAATGACACTTACATAACCAGTTTTCTTATTGGAGAATTGATAATAACAGGCTATTATTTTATGTGTACATGTATCTCTAGTAACCGTAATTCAAATACAATTTATTGGTAAACGTATAGGGTATACTGTAATATTTTTTTTGTCTTTTTTTATGTCAATTATTGTGTTTATAACCTGGAGTTTAGATTGCTTTTAAATGTTTCGCGATAGAAAATCTACTCATAAAAACGATACTTTTATGAATGCATTTTGAAATAAATATACATTTAAGGAATCACAAAATAATATGTTAATATAAACACGGCTGTTAATGTATATGTCCGTTATATGTGAATTATTGCTACTGTTTATAATTATTATTTAATAGAATAAATAATAACGTATTTTCTGTAATAATATATACGGTTTGATTTTGTTTTTGTTTGCTCATAAAGCTAGATTAATTAGGAAATATTAAAAAAAAATTCACAAAGAAATGTTGTACTATAAAAATATGTTTATAATTGAGCAACTTACAATTAAACAGAAAGTTTATCAATGTTACAAAGCTGTTTGAAGAGATTATGCTAGCACAGAACAACTGTAAAATATCCAACAAGAAGTTGCTTAATTTTTCCGACAACAGTTGATGGCGTCATCTTTTACGATATATATTATTAAAACTTTTCATAAATTCAAAATGACGATAAACTTATTGTCGAAAGTAGTGATGAATTTTAGAAAAATAATGTAAATGCTAATAATGAATAAAATCATAATTAAATCCGACCCTACTAGAGATACGACAGAAGATCCCTTATTTTCTTACTCTATTGACCTATAACCACAAAAATTTAACGGCATCAGTATTCCTAATTCCCAAATCCTCCTACAAAATCTCAGAAATTTTTGACAAAATGCGTAAGAGTTATTAAGATTGAAACATTATGAACAAAATTGTGCCACCCACACACACACAAACACTCAAATATACGAAAAAACCACGAAATGTTTCTCATTTCACGATATTTCAATGTTTTCAAAATCGAAAAATATAAAAAACTTGTCTTTTTCCTAATGATCTCCACACTTTCCCTCTGTTATATACAGTATAACATCCTGAAAAATAAAAATAATGACACGCTGTGAATTTAAGGTCTTATATTAGCATTTAATCTCATCAGAATTTACATAAGACCAATTTCCTATCACTGTATAAAACTGTACAATTTGTTTAATCCCTAATATTGTAAGCGTACCACTAAATACAGTGTTAGGCAGCACTATAACACTTCTTACATGTATTATTAAAAGTACAAAAAGTGCAATAACTCTATACTGATAAAGAATATCAACATGTATCTGTATATATATATATATATATATATATATAAACTATACTTCTGTAACTAATTAAACAATATAATATATATATATATATTTTTTTATTTTAAATTCATTACGCACGACGCCATTTAAATTACTCAGTATACGTAATTAAAATTTAATTGCATATTTTGGACCGAAAGTCGATCGTAAAGTTAGAAAAACCAAGTCATTTTCTGTCTTGGCAACGATCAGACATCCAGATGTTCGCTTTTCTCGCTTAGAATCCATGTTTTGAATTCTTTATGAGTAGTTTCAAGTGTTGTAGCGTGGAACGATGGCTTATTTCTGGGTACAGTGTTATGTGTATCGAAGTAATTGTACTTAATTTAATTATTATGGGGTCGAAATATGTCATGGTGACGTGTTCTTTGATACGTTACCTTGACAACGGGACCGACCTTGGGTCATCTTTTTTCCACATCTCTTAACACGTGTCACCATTCAACCTTGAGTATAATGCAGTAAAACGTTTCCTTCGTCTATTCATGTGGCCACTGTATAATAAAGAATTTATGAAAGTAAATTAAAGTAGTATTTTTATTATATTTAGTTTTTCCTTTAGTAATAATTCGATACTGATTCACGTGCTTAGAGGCCCTCAATTATGGGAAAAACCTAAGCACGTGATGCACATGTCCCCCCCCCCCAGTGGTTTGTTGCAAAAAGGGCAATTGTCTGGGGACCTGAAAGAAATCTTTTATGAGAAATTTCGTAAAGCTGTATTTTGATGTAAGTATTCTGTTTAATTTTAAAATGATTAATATGTTTATTTTTCATATTTAATTTCCTTGTTAATTTACAGAAATATTAAAACTATATTTATCTAAATACATTAACAGGATGGACATAAAATTTAAAAGGTAATATTGGGATGACAAATATTTTATTCTTACTCTTCATCTTCATCTTTTAGAAAAATAAATCTCTTTAATTTATCTTTACATTTTCTTCAACCCGGTATTAAATAAATATTTATATTTTATTAAAATTTTCAAAGATAATCCCCAGAACTTTACTGATAAATTCTATCTTTTTGAAAGGATTGACATTTATAAATCATGTGAATTAATTAATGTAGAGATAAATGTCTTAGTTTCCTAATATCCTTAAGGATAGTTTCAGGACCTTTATAAATAACTAATTTTTTTCCTTCATTTCTATAATTTTCTGAGTGAAATTTAACTCTAAATTACATTAATAATGAAGAGGAATTGTCTGGAATTTATTAATTTGAAATCCTTTACAAATAACAGATATACATTTTTAAAGGCTTACAAGTTAATTTTTAATTATAAGCTAATTCGTTAAGAAAAATTATTAGACGAAGAGGATTACATTAAGTGCCCTTCATAAATTTCTAAAGGTTACTTACAATNTTGAAGATCTCTTACCTCCGAATAACTGTAATTGCCCTATAATTATCCTTAAATTACCCTATTATCTTAATTTATTACAACTTGTAATATAGTTTTAATCATTATTATGCTAAGAACTCGCATAAATTTTCTAAAAGTAAATATTTAAAAGTTTCCTTCAAAATTTAAAAAGAACTTTTTTATTATTTATATTATGTAGCAACTAAAATGTACGTAATTATTTTCTTAATATTTTTATTATATTAGTACTGAATTTATGTATGTGTACTTTACTGTACTGTATACATACAGGACAGTCAAGAGCCGTTATAGCTTCGTGGGCGCCCAGTCAAATTTGAATTAGGAGGCCCCATGTACAGTGTAGACTTCGAGGAAACTTTTGGGGGAAAATATTGTCTTATAAAAGATTTGGTTCGGGTGCCCCTGTGTCGGTGGAGGCTCCAGGCAATTGCCCTTTTTGCCAGTAGGATAACGCGCCGCTGTCGAGAGCCTGAGGTACAATGGTGGATTAGGACCTCTGTTTCCCCTAGATTACATAATATTACGACATTATAAACTAATAACGCTTAATTTAGCTGTAGAATTAATGATGTACAATTGCATTTTTCCAATTTTGGTACTCCAGTGCGCCTAAAATGTGCCTTATGTATGTACAGTATCTAGTGAGCAATCTGCTCTGGACAGAGTGGACCCCTTTTATTATTTTTTAATGAAATGCATAGAGTTTTTCTTTATTAATAAAGGCATTCTGAATTAGAGGTAGGGGGCCCCTTCTTCGTTTTCCAAGTAAAAATTCCCAGCTCTTCCTCCTCCCTATATACAAGCGACAAATTCTGTAAAAATAAAAGAGAAATATTAAATTGTTTAAATTACTGTATAACAAATGTCACAGCGTTATAAAATAAATGATCGTATTAATATACATATATTTCTCTATAGGTAAGGCTGAAAAGTGTGACTAGTCGAATGATAAAAATGTCTGTCTCGCCTCTCCCGGGACTGAATTATTAGTTTATATATGGAACCCTTCACGCCAAATGCATCGATCCTATTCAAAAATCGTCTAGAACTTGCGAACAGACATACCGACAGACAAGATATATTTTTAATATTTAATCATAATTAAACTTTAGAAACTTATCTTTTAAAAGAGAAGACGAATTTTAATTATTTAATTTAATTATTTCTGTGAAAATTTTTAATAAACAAACAAACATTAATTTTTATTTACCGCTATAAAATTTTAATGTAATATAAATTAAACAGAATGTATACAGATCTTGTCGTAAGAATAAAATATATATATATATTTTATTCTTTAAATACTTTTATGAAATAATTGTAATATCTGTAGTGGTGTATATATATATACCATTACAGATATTATAATTATTTCATAAAAGTATATATATATATACACAGTGGGTGATCGGTTAACGAACACTTTCGCCAAAGATTTTTATGTTCAGACAACGAACACCCCACAGAACAAACACAAGAAGAAGTGACGTAAAATAATGAATACCAATTGATCTTCCCTTGTCTTTGGGCAACAATTCGAAACTTTTCAAAGTGCGGGAGACATCGACATCGACGCTCAAGCCGGTATATACCGATCGAAAAGTATTCCTCCGAACTTTAAAACTCTCCCTTGTAATTCCAGTCTTTTATTTTTCTGACAAAACAATTCTTTTATGTATTCACGAGACTGTTGGGTACGCACTTGTTAAGTTTTGCATCTGTTTTTATTTTCGAAAGGTGAGAGTATAATAGCAAAGGTAGAGAGTGGGCAGAAGATGCCTAATATTGCTGCACAGTATAACGTGAACAGGTCTACAGTAGGCCGCAATTTAATCTTATTTAAGAAAAATACTGTATAATTAAGAAGACTCAAGTAGCTAAAGGAGTAACAAAAATCACATCTGAGAAATAAAGAACATTGAAGAGCTCATAATGGAACCTGAAACTGATCTGACGACAGAAGAACGCCAAGAACTTTTCAATGAATAACACCAAGAAACTCGGCGAGATACGTTTTTTTCTGAAAAAGAGGATTAATGCCAACATCTGCTATTAAAGATGTTTTGAAGGAGTGGAAGGATGTCAGAACAACAGTCTTAGAATGGCATCCAAACCAAGTTGAGGCTTGGGGATTTTTACAATTGCAATGCCATTAGTTACTTACGAAAAATCCTTAAAAAGAGAGAAAAGCAATCGACATTAGACAAATTCTTTAACCCCACAAACGGAAAATACGTGACTAATAAAAATGCAAGACCACATATATATGTATTTTTATTATTACATATAAATAAATAAACTCAGTAAGAAAGTACAGTAGAGCATCGATTATCCGACTCAATTGGGGACTCAGGTTGGTGGGATAACTGAAAAATCGGATAACTGAAAAGAAGGGAAAAAAAATACATTATTAGTATAGTATATTAGGATATTAGTATATCCGATGTAATTAGTTTATTAGTATATTGCTATTAAGCAACTTTGCGTTGAATTTTCATCGATGTTTAGCCTAACAAATTTTTTTTTTTAAAATAATAATTGTCACTATTGTTTCGTTAAAAATTATTTTTAAATTATTTTATTGCTCACGAAANTGAGCTACAGCTTAGAAAACATTAGGGAAAGATTTATTTTAGTGTTGCCTTCTTACATAAAGACTACTTAATGATATTTCATGCTCCTAATGATGTTTATTATGTACATATTACATTAAATGCTAGATTAAGGCTTAAGCATATGTAATTAGTGAAAACTTCAAAATTAGAAACTCTGAAACAATTGTAAACAAAAACGCAACAAAATGAAGACTCCGAAATTCATAAATTTATTATAATGCTGTGCTAATATTATTTGAAGTGATTGCCAATTTTGTGAAATGAAGACATTAACTGCCAATTTCACAAATTACACAAATTTGTGCCTGTTTTATGATATGAGCAACATTCCCAGATTTAGCATAAGATATACAAATATCCATTTTGACATGAATCTTTATGTATGGGTCTCCAAATGGCAAGCTGGTTCCTTTACAATCTCAGCCATACACTGTCCATTATCAGATATTAGGATAAATGAATTCAGCTTGCATCATATAAATTAATGTCTTACATTATTGTGAATTAGTAAATTAATATATTTTGAGGTCTCTCACTTAATTTCGTTAGTCACTTTAGAGGGATTCATTTCTCATCTTCCAAATGATCCAAAAGGTTTTAAATTAAATATATTAATTACTTTTATAAAACAGCTGATTTTTCAATATGTAGTAGAAAAATTAGATGAAAGAAATGAATGTAAATAATTTAAAAAATTTTTTTGGATTGTTCAAGATGAGAGATTCATTTTTTTTTTAATGTTTAAAACTAAGAGGCTCTTAAATATAATTCTTCAAATGTTTTATATAAAACTCTAACAAGATTAAGTGTT
Source organism: Centruroides sculpturatus (assembly GCF_000671375.1). NCBI lineage: Eukaryota > Metazoa > Arthropoda > Arachnida > Scorpiones > Buthidae > Centruroides > Centruroides sculpturatus. The sequence continues at coordinate 882,654 of NW_019384398.1, forward strand.
ATAACCAAAAATATTAGAAAGAATTAGTGATTTATTAAAACAAAAATTTGAAAGATTTGATATTTAATTAAATCTGCCTTCAAAAACAGAGAATATAAATACAAAATTCATAAAACATCAATTTGATAACAGTAAATAAGTGAAAAAAAGATTACTTAAAAGCTTTTATAAAACTATGAACATCTTTATTGATTGTGAAGAAAACAAAGATTATTTTTCTATATATAGACATTAATGTTTGATATTTATAAATTATTAAAGCGAGAAAATAAGAGTAAATACAAAAGAATAAGAACTGTAAGAAAAAGAAATGTTTATTAATGTAATGAAGGGATTGTTTTTGAACTAAAAATCACTGCTTTAATCATAAAAATAACATCACAGATTTTTATATACTTTTGAACATCACAGATGATCAAAAGTATATAAATATAAAGTGTGTTTATCATTATTAAGAATTTACACTTATATAAAATATGAATAACTTTAATGATAATTTAAATATTTGTAATGAAGTGTAAATCTAGTATATAAAAAAAATAAATAAATTCAAGAAATTACAGATAAATTGTTGAAATATTGTTTTTTATCTTGATAGACACAATGGCTGTTTTGCTCTCAGAAATAATTTTTTTTCAGATTTAATCTAAAACAATGTTTTAATTTGTGGATTAGATACAAGGATAATAAAAGATTTTTAATAATTCTCATTCAATAAAAGGTATAAAATAAATTTTTAACTCTCGGGATATTAATAGAATAATTTTGATGATTGAAGATTTAAACATTCTTCTGTAAACATCATTTGTTTATTGTAAATGAGGAATTGTCTGTATGTATGCAATCTAATTCCTTAAGTAAATATTTATCAGAATCATTCATAGCAATGTAGTGATTTTAAAAGTTTAAAATTCTGTTATAAACATTAAAAAAATTTCAGCAAATACAGTTTGTAAACTTGTCAACAGTTTGTCATTAAAAACCAATTCTCTTCCTATTTTGTATGAGAAGACAACAGATTCCAATTGTTTGAAGTGAGAGTAGTTTCTAATTATTTCTGAATAACACTTATTACAATATTTTGTTGAAAAATGTTTGGTGAAGCACTTAATTAGAAAGATAATATAAACCAATTTTATTCATCTAACCAATTGTAATATGAAACTGCAATATTTTGATGTTTTGTAAAAGTAAGTCAATGTCTTAGAAAATAACATTTTTATAGGTGTGAAGAGTTTTTACTCATCCCCCTGTGACAGGATGCAATATTAACAATTATTACATCCTCTCATAGGGTATTATCCTCAAATATTGCATCTTAAGAGAGCTTGGTGTGAAGATGTGATACAATATTAACAAATATTAGTAACTTCGACATGATATAAAAAAGGATAGAAAGGTTTGTTATATTAATTTATGCTAAAACAAACTTTATATTATTCAAACTTTTATCAAAATTAAATGCAAGAATAGTTTGTTCCAGTCTCATTTTTAATTTTGATCTAGAAGAGAAATGTTAATTATGTTAATTAAGTAAGGAAAATATGTATAGTTAAAAGGTGAGCTTATAACGTAAAATCAAAATTTTAAACATTTATGTTAACATTTTATATTAAACATTTGATATAGGTTTAGTTAATAAAAATTAAAGATTTTTGTATAAATTAAAGGTATTATTCTATTCATAAGTATTATTAATATTTTGGCATTTTTAAATTTAGTAAAATCTTATTTATTTATTGTGACATTATCATTATGCCAGGCTGCAATTTTTTATCATATTTTAATTTAAAAATTAATTGAGCCCTCCAGCCTCCAAGATTCCCCTTGTCTTGATTTTCATCTATTTAACTGTTATTCTGGAGAACAGTCTGGTTTGGAATGATTTTAATTCAAAATTTCCAGAAAATTTTGAATTGAAATCACTCTAAACCAGAAGTTTCTATATAGTTAATCAGTGTCTCTAGCCACTAAGATTTCCACATCTGATTTCAATTTCCATCTAACTAACTTTGTTCTTGAGATCAATGAAAAACAGTAATATGATGCAATTATTTTCTTCTTCTCCTGTTACTTTTTTAATTTTAATAAGTCTATAATTGTATATTTTTAATTAATGTCTTCATTTTTATGACTCTGTTCTAAAATAGGTTTAAAATTAGAACAAAAATATATACTGTACTATAACATTTACACATTAATAAAAGTAATATTTCTATATTAAAGAAAGTGTTTCAGTCAAGTTGTTGGGAAGGTAGAAAAGCATTTCTTTTGGGTGAAGCCATCCTTTAAAAAATTAGGAGATTAACTGAGAAATGAGAGATTAGTGAGGAGAACAAACAGAATACAAAGAACTGAGTAACCTAGAGAGAGTTAATAGAATTAGTTAGAGATAAAGATAATTTAGTCAAGATGCCGAGTGTGATTTCAACTTATCATTTTTATTTTTATATTTGTTTGACTTCACTTCTGTGTTGTAATTTAGTAGAACTGTTACACAAATTTAATTAAGGTAGAACTGACTAATTTTGCCTTCAAATCTAAGCAAGAGAATACTTAATAACTGCAATTATTCTTTGTTTTCCTTATTTTTTAGCACAGGATATATTGTTTTTTAAGTTGATTATTCTTAATCCTAAAATTAAAAAATGCATAAAATTACTTTATTTAGTATTTAATAGAATGTACTGAAAATTGTAAAATATAAAATAAACTAATTATTAAATTATTAATAAAAAAATTTTTTATTTTATATACTTGACAAAATCTTAAAATTATTTTAATATAATAATATTTAAAAGTATTATTAATGTAGTGTAAAAATAATTCACAAACAAACACTATTTAAAAAAAATAAAATAAAATAAAATTTTGTATCCACGTTTCTGATGATGACTGATTAAGATAGTCAAAAACATTAGTTTATTTATTAAATGAGCAATTAATGCTAGACTGCAATATTTTAGTTCTTGATGCACAATGCTGTTAATTTTAGTAGTGTCTTGCCCCTGTACATCATACTTTTTCTGTTAACAAGAGTTATGGCAGTCATCTACTTGACTCTGTTCTGGAGAAAATTTTTGAATTGAAATAATGTGATTTCTGGTTCAAACTGGAAGTTTGTAAATAGTTAATTGGGGCCTCCAGCTCCCGAGCTTTTTATTTCTGGTCTCAACTTTTATCTATCTAATTCTATTCTCAAGATTAAGGAAGACAGACAGACAGACACCAATGAGAATTTATAGGTATACAATTTTAAAATGGCAGCCCAATTAATTTTTGCTGCTAGATATTCTGATTTTTTTTATTTTTTTGCATCTAGTTTTAAGAGTTGTATATTAATTTATGCATCTATGTTATTTTAAAATTTTAAATTAGTATTTTTATTTTATTTTTGGAATCAATAAATTTTGTCAGGTCATTAAAACTGTAATACAAGAAGTGTTTACTTGTTATCAATTAAGAAACTCTGCTTGTTAGTATATTAGTAACAACTATTTTTAGTATTGTATAGCACTTTCTATCATTACAGAAAAACATCTGAGATACTACTTTTTATAACAGAAAATTAATTTCGTTCAATTTATATATATATATATATATATATATGAATCTCTGAATTTTGAAGGGGAAGACGAAGGAAAAATGATTTTTCCTCTTCCTCCTCTTCCTCCCAAATTCACAGAACAAAAATCCTATTTAAAAAAAGACAATCGATTAATCTTAATTATAATTTGGAGTTTTATCATAAGAAGTTTATTTATGAAGAATTAGATAATGTTTCGGTTGTAGTAAAAATCGATAAATCATTAATAGATAAAACGACGTGTTTAAGAAGTTATATTTTCCATTAATAGCTTCATCGTTTATCTTACGATTTCGATCCGTCCTTATCAATTGGCTAAATCTATCTCATATATATATAAGAGATAAAAATACAAAATCCTATAAAACTATTTTCTTGTTTAAAAGGTTTGTAAATTCATTCTTTCGAGACGTTTTAATGCAAAAGAATGATTCTTCCAGTATACAAAAGTCGATTTTTTATTTATTTATTTTATTTATATACATATACGTCTCTAAGTAGCTTAATTCTTCTTACTAAAAAACATAGAGGGGAAGGAAAAAAAGTAGCCAGGTCGAAGCGTTGTTCAATATCTTTGTAGCTAAATCAGCAGATATTTCCCATGTACAAAACAAAAATACCGAACAGAAAATAATAAAAAAAAAATCAGATTTTTTTCTTCTTATTTTTTATATTTACTTCTGCAGCCGGAAACGGTAAAACGATATTTTTCTTTTAATATAAAATTAAAGTTTTATAATCCTTCTATTCGAAAACAATTCAGTTTCTAAGCTTAATAATTAATAAATTAAAAAGTATAGAATTTTTTTAAAAATGCCGTGTTATTAAACTACACCCGTCTAGATTTATTTTTGATTTTAATTATATAAATTCGCTTCTAACCTAATTAATTTTATTATCTAAGGAAAAAAAAAGGTATAAATCTAGATTCTAAATTTAGAATTTTATCTATTTTTTAATCTTTTAAACAAATGTTTGAGTGGTTTTTACGTTATACGATATGCACTCGATCTCCCTCCTCCCCTCTTATAAGACGGATCAATAATTCAAAATATATTTTAAACTTGGGATATTTACTATTTTTTTCTTTTTTTTCTTTTTTCCTGTGTTTTTTTCTCTTCCTTTTTTTTTTTTAAATGGTGGACAGTTAATAAAGTAAGTTACACCTCCGTCGCTCTTAAGAGAAGAAGCAGAATGGAAAAATACTCCCCCAATCAATAAGTCACAGCGTCACGTGACATTCAGTAGACCAATGAGGGGGAATACGGTTATCAAGCAAGACAGCACGTGTGGTGAGAGCAGTAAAGCAACCCAACTGTTTCTAAGAAGATAGTCAACGATTTTCACTCAGTGAATTGATCATGTACAAACCACCAATAATACATTTAATTTTCCTCCTTATCTTCACTTCAAAGCGAATATACGGTACAGGTAAGGGAATTTTAATCGTATTTATTTATTTATTTATTTTAAATTCCTTTTATAGCGGTTGTATTAAAGTGCTAGAGAAAGAAGTAATAATAATAATAATAAAAGTTTNCCGTTCACAGCCCGGCACACGTATTTGTAAAATCTAAGTGACTCGTACAACAAGGAATTCATATAAAACGGAAAAATCAACAGTGTTATAGGGGGGTCGACTTGTATATATACAGTAGAACTTGCTATCAACAGCCATTGAAATTCGATACTTAGAGATTTACACAGGTTTTACTTCACATACAATAAAACCTGTGTAAACCGAACTCCAGTTCCAGTTTTTCAAGTTTTCATATTTATTTATTCTCTTTCCTGTAAAGAATTTACTACTATAAAAGATATTAAAATGGTTTCTCTTTAATAGAGATTTACAGAATTTATTAAAGAGATTATCTTCCCAATTTTTTTCTTCCCTCAGGTAACGAAGATTAAAAAGGGGATTACGATGATATATTTATTTACAAAAGGAAAAAAAGGGGGTGTTCTATGTACCGTATATTTTATTCTATTTTTTATGGTAAAAACCCGTATAAACGGAATAATATTAATTGATTTTAATCCCGGTTGAATACGGTAAATGCTTGTAAATTTATTGATAACGTCACTTCTCCCTCCTCTTCTAAGCATTATATAGATTTAAAACTCCTTTCTGTCAGAATCTTAACCGTAGATTATAATTTAACACCTTTAAAAAGAATCTAATGCCTTCGAATAATCCCAAATGAGTATTTATACTTTTATAATCTTTTAGGAAAATAATTATCCTGTAAAATTTTCAAATTATTATGACTCGTTTCTATAATTAACTCTCTCTCTCTACTCTTAACGATGATTTATGCTTGTTTATCGATTTTTGATTAAAAAAAACCTATTAAAAAGTATTTTATAATTATTTTAAAATGCCTTAAATGTATATAAAATTTCTTGTGTAAAGTTTAAAGTAATTCCTATTTTTATGGGTGTTATATATAACAACGGTGCCCCTGTGTCGGTGGTGGCTCCAGGCAATTGCCCTTTTTGCCAGTAGGATAACGCGCCGCTGTCGAGAGCCTGAGGTACAATGGTGGATTAGGACCTCTGTTTCCCCTAGATTACATAATATTACGACATTATAAACTAATAACGCTTAATTTAGCTGTAGAATTAATGATGTACAATTGCATTTTTCCAATTTTGGTACTCCAGTGCGCCTAAAATGTGCCTTATGTATGTACAGTATCTAGTGAGCAATCTGCTCTGGACAGAGTGGACCCCTTTTATTATTTTTTAATGAAATGCATAGAGTTTTTCTTTATTAATAAAGGCATTCTGAATTAGAGGTAGGGGGCCCCTTCTTCGTTTTCCAAGTAAAAATTCCCAGCTCTTCCTCCTCCCTATATACAAGCGACAAATTCTGTAAAAATAAAAGAGAAATATTAAATTGTTTAAATTACTGTATAACAAATGTCACAGCGTTATAAAATAAATGATCGTATTAATATACATATATTTCTCTATAGGTAAGGCTGAAAAGTGTGACTAGTCGAATGATAAAAATGTCTGTCTCGCCTCTCCCGGGACTGAATTATTAGTTTATATATGGAACCCTTCACGCCAAATGCATCGATCCTATTCAAAAATCGTCTAGAACTTGCGAACAGACATACCGACAGACAAGATATATTTTTAATATTTAATCATAATTAAACTTTAGAAACTTATCTTTTAAAAGAGAAGACGAATTTTAATTATTTAATTTAATTATTTCTGTGAAAATTTTTAATAAACAAACAAACATTAATTTTTATTTACCGCTATAAAATTTTAATGTAATATAAATTAAACAGAATGTATACAGATCTTGTCGTAAGAATAAAATATATATATATATTTTATTCTT